>NC_057795.1:10311473-10509235 GCF_018294505.1 Triticum aestivum | reverse complement strand
TCCTTTTTCTTCTTTTTTTTCGTTTCTTTTGTTCTTTTTCTCAATATTTCGGGATATCAAAAGGTACTTAATTTCAGAAAAATTGCTAATTTTGAATAAAACAACCATGATTTAAAAAAAATCATGATATCCAAAAAAATGCTCAATAATTCAAAAATTGTTCATGAATTTGGCAAAAAATGTTCACAAATTTAAAAAATGTTCATGAATTTAAAACAATGTTCATGATTTCAAAAAAATGTTTCTGAAATTGAAAAATGTTCACAAAATAAGTAAATCATGATTATAGAAAAATGCTCTAGAATTTCAAAAACTGTTCACGAATTTATAAAAAAATGTTCACATAATTATAAAAGTTCATAATTTGAAACAAATGTTCACTAATTCGAAAAATGTTCACGAATTGGGAAAAAATATTCATGATTCCAAAATGTTCATGAATTTGGAAAAAATGTCCACGATTCAAAAAAATGTTCGCTAATTCTAAAAATGTTCATGAATTTGAAAACAGTGTTCATCATTTTGAAAAAGTAGTCTTTAATTTTCAAATGTTCATTATTTCAAAAAATTATTCATGATTTGTAAAACATGTTCATGACTAAAGAGAATGTTTACAAATTTCTAAAAAAATTGTTCATCATATCAAAAAAAATGTTCGTGAGTTTTTAAAAAATTATCACAGTTTAAAAAATAAATGTTCATGATTTAAGAGTAACAATTTAGTAAAAATTAAACCGCGATTTTGGAAAAAAGTTCAGCATTCAAAAAAATACAATCTTAGAAACAAATCGTGAATTAATAGATTTTCGGAAATTGAAAAACAAGAATAAAAATGAAAACATAATATAAAAGAAAAAATGAAAAGAAAACAGAAAAGGGAAAAGGAAAAACGAAAAAATAAAAAGAAAAAACGAAAGGAAAACATAAAAACCCGGTTCAGGGAAGGTTCTAGAACCTTCCCAAAACTGGTTGGGGTTAAACCCCGAAATGGGCCGGGCCATAGAAACAGCAGCGGACAAGGCGGGGGTACGCGCCACTGCGCTCGCGGGCGCGGTACACGCCGTATAGGATCCCCGATACACAACACTCGCGGTTAGTATACACATACGCATACACATAATTATTGTCAACAAAATTGCCCGCCAGCCCATTGGCGGTACAAATAACCATTGGCGGCCGATTGTTCAAGCAAGATATTTTTTTAGAAACACATTGCATACACAAATGCTCAAATATATGCACATACTCACCCTATGAATGTGTACACGCCCTAACCTATGAGGACCTTAGAGAGACTCGGCCGACAAATCTTGATGGCACATTTTTTGCGTTGTCCATGTCGGTGTTTTTCCTTTTATATTTACATTTCTGGTTTCCTACCATTTTTCAAAAAATCTGGTTTTCATTATTGTCTGATTTTTTATTCATTTTCAGTGTTTCTTTTTTTCATTTACCGTTTCCTCTTTTGTTTCTTTACTTTTCAATTCTTTTTTCCTTCTCCATTGACTTTTCTCTATACATTTTTTTGTCTTAAGAGAAATGTAAATATTTTTGTGAAAATCCAGAAATATTTTTGTAAATAGTTGAACACGTTTTGGAATTGCATGTGCACTTCTTTAAATAACAATAACATCCTTTTTAAATGCACCAACATCTTTTATTTCCATTAACTTTTTTTAAATACACGAACACTTTTATAATAGTAGATAATTTTTTAAAAAGTTGTGACCACTTTTTAAAAAGCACACTAACATTTTTCAATGTACATGAACATTGTTTTTAATTGCATTCAAAAAAGTACATGGACGTTTATCTTTTTTTTATTTTATACATCTATAGATTTTTTATAAGAGAAAATATTTTTACTCAGTTTTGTAGATTTTATTATAATTTATTTTAAAAATCCAAATAATTAAATAAATGTACCTATTTGAATGGACCGCACTGACCTTGACCATAAGTCATGTTGTCGATTGTTTGCCTTCAATCGGTATAAGTGGGATCAACGGTTCTCCATGCTCACTGACATTGAATTTTTGATCGAACACACACATGTGCATCGCTATGAGCCCAGAAAACACTCTCGAGCGACGAGGTGGAGGTCAAGTGCTCCTTGGTGACTGACTGAAGGCGATGACGACAAGGTGGAGGTCGAGTGCTCCACAGTGACTGACCGGAGGCGAGGCGGTGGAGGGTGGATGACGGAGGCGAAAGACGGTCTGAGATTGAGTTGGCAGCGGGTTAGGTATAGGCAAGGACGAAAGTAGGCGGGCGGTGATGTCGACCACAAGTGGCGGGAGACAGCGGTTCGACCTGGGGATTATCTAGTTGGACGACCACACCGAAAATGGCAAGGGGAGGGGGGCAAAGGTGTGTGTGTTTCCTTGGCAATTTAACACCGGAAGCGTAAAATAATAAACACTTTAAAGAGAAGGGAGCAAAGTTGAGTTTTTTTAAAGCAAAGTTTTTTTTAGGGTAGAGAAAAGCAGTTGGATCACGGATTTTAAGCTTTGGTCATGGGCCAGGAAACGTGATGGGCTATAGCAAGTAGACCTAGTTTTTTTCAGGGGTTAGTTTTATTTTTATTTTTGAAGTGAGCTAGCAGGTGTTGTTAGAAGTAGGTTTCACACAGGACAAAAGTAGCCATGATGGGCCAGGCACAAGGCCCATCCGTCCCAGCCGCCCCCACAGCCTGCTGCTCGCCGGTTCTCCTCCCACCACCGTGATCGACGACGGCGGCCGTCGCGCCCCACGTCCTCCAACCGGCAGCAAGCACGTGTAAGTCACCCCAACGCAGCACCACCAGCGATCGCAACCGGCCGTCGCCCTCTACATCGGTGACTGAATAGGCAGCAAGTAGCAGCGGCCGCGCTTCGATTCCTCTCAAATAAATCCAAAACCAATAGGTGCTCCTGCGTGTGTCGTACCCTTCTTGGAGACGCCGCCTGGGGCGCTTGGGTGCTCGGTTTGAGGAACTGCAGACGGAGGGGACGGGACCAGTGGCAACAAGTGGTGTTTCGCGTCGGAGGAGCGGCGTGGCATCTGACACGTCAACAACGACGGGTCTAAGAGGCATGGAGCAGCGGGGTCTCGTCGGTGGGCGTGGGATGATGGACGAGCGCATGATGGTGGCGTTGTCTGGCTTCGTGGTGGCGTCGATGGCAACTAGACCGGGCAAGGTAGATGCAGCAGTACATCACTGAAGATGGGTTGGTGGTAGGTGGTCTGCGGCGGCCTCATACCTGGCAGGCGTCCTGGTTGAGGAGTGCGCCGGACTGGTGGGACCTCAGGTCATAGATGTTAGGTTTGGCTGCGAGGTCTATTTGGTAAACACTAAATCTCCTTAGATTGGGGGCGGCGGCACTGCATGTGTTGTACCCTTCTTGGAGGCCCCGCCTGGGGCGTTTGGGTGCTCGGTTTGAGGAACTGCAGGCGGAGGGGACATGACCAATGGCAACAGGTGATGTTTCGCTTCGGAGGAGCGGCGTGGCATCTGACATGTCGACAACGATGGGTCTCAGCGGCATGGAGGAGCGGGTCTCACCGGTGGGCGTGTGATGATGGACGAGCGCAGGATGGTGGCGTTGTGCGGCATCGCGGTGGCGTCGACGGCAGCTAGACCGGGCAAGGTAGATGCAGTAGTACAACACTGAAGATGAATTGGTGGTAGGTGACTGCGGCAGCCTCATACCCGACAGGCGTCCTGGTTGAGGAGTGCGCCGGACTGGTGCGTGCCTCATACCCGGCAGGTATCATGGTTGGGACATTAGGTCTTAGATGTTAGGTGTGGCTGCGAGGTCTGTTTGGTAAACCCTAAATCTCCTCAGATTGGGCGGCGGCGACACTGCGTGTGTTGTACCCTTCTTGGAGGCGCCGCCTGGGGTGTTTGGGTGCTCGGTTTGAGGAACTGCGGGCGGAGGGGACGGGACCAGTGGCAACAGGTGGTGTTTTGCGTCAGAGGAGCGGCCTGACACCTCGACAACGACGGGTCTCAGCGGCATGGAGCAGCGGGGTCTCGCCGGTGGGCTTGTGATGATGGACGAGCACAGGATGGTGGCGTTGTCTGGCGTCGTGCTGGCGTCGTCGACAGCTAGACTGGGCAAGATAGATGCAGCAGTACAACACTTAAGATGGATTGGTGGCAGGTGGCTACGGCGGCCTCATACCCGGCAGGCGTCCTGGTTGACGAGTGCGCCGGACTGGTGGGTGCCCCATACCCGGCAGGCGCCCTGGTTGGGACCACAGGTCTTAGATGTTAGGTTTGGCTGCAAGGTCTGTTTGGTAAACCCTAAATCTCCTTCGATTGGGTGGTAGCGGCACTGCGTGTGTCGTACCCTTCTTGGAGGCGCCGCCTGGGGCGTTTGGGTGCTTGGTTTGAGGAACTGTAGGCGGAGGGGATGGGACCAGTGGCAACAGGTGGTGTTCGCGTCGGAGGAGCGGCGTGGCATCTGACACGTCGACAACGACGGGTCTCAGCGGCATGGAGCAGCAGGGTCTCGCTGGTAGGCGTGTGATGATGGACGAGTGCGGGATGGTGGCGTTGTCTGGCGTCGATGGCAGCTAGACTGGGTAAGGTAGATGCAACAGTACAACACTGAAGATGGATTGATGGCAGGTGACTGCAGTAGGCGTCCTAGTTGAGAGTGCGCCAGACTGGTGGGTGCCCCATACCCGGGAGGCGTCCTGGTTGGGACATGAGGTCTTAGATGTTAGGTTTTGCTGCGAGGTTTGTTTAGTATAAGGCCCAGACTATCATCATCCCTACATCAACTGGATAGGAGTAGCGACAGATGTTGCCTAGACGGTGGCTTTAGTCTTACTGTTGTATGATTTTTGTAAGGTCTTGCGTGAATAATTAATAAAGTGGCCGCATGCATCGTCTAGATGCAGAGGCCGGGGGTTTCCTCCTTTTCTAAAAGAAAGATGCTCCTGCGCCACATCACTGCTTATATATTTTCGGTTCCTCTCACAGTTCGATAAAATGCCATCAATAATTGCAAGACCGCGAATGAAATCTGAAGAAATCCAGTGAGTTTTAGACTATCAGGCACACCATATAGGAATCACAGCAGATACGCTCTGAAGAAATCGTTGATAGACTAATATTGCTCGAACAGTCCAATCGACTGTCCAACATCCATTTTCAACCTCTTTATCAAAACTCAACATATGGAGAAAGGAAGTATGTAGACTAATTAATATCACCACCGAAAAGCGGGCACTATCACAATGATATGTCTAGGTTGTAGTCATATTGCTGTTGGGTTGTTTTGCAAGGATCTATCCGAGTTTTGCCTGGGAAGAAATGGCGTTACTATAAGGGGCTCAAATGGCTTCCATCAACATTTTGCACACAAACCACAACATATAGTAGGATCGGAAGCAGGCGACGCGAGGAGAGGGTGGCAATGGGCACGGAGAGAATGGGTGACGGCACCATGGTGTTGGCGTTGGCAGGCAGTACAACCTTGCCCCGCTAAAAAGTGGTCCGATGGGGAGTTGGATAGAGAATGGCTACATTTCTCTAGTTTTGAAAAGTTGGGATGTTTTGGGACTTTTCCTCATTTTTATAGGGAATTCAGAACTTACGGAAAGTGTTAATTGGGTGTAACTCCCCAAAATTTCAGTTTTTAGGTAGTTATTAGTGACTTTAGGGCAATCAATACATCGGTCGAAATTCTAATGTCAAAAATCTTATATGTTATAGAACTGGAAAATGCGCCTTGATATAAGCTACTTCTACATGCAGTAGACTCAATGTCCCAGCGCTGTGCACAGGAAATTACTGCTACACACTAATTTCTTCTATAAATCATACACGATAAAGATGTTGCGCACGTATTTCCATGGGCCACTTCTGTAACATTTGAACTAGAACGTATGCGCTCATGAGGCCAAGAGGGTACTAAACAAGTACTAATGCATAACTAAATAAGTAGTAATGCAATGCAATATCTAGGAAACAGAGAGATGGGCGTGTGCATGGTATATCAGTTGATGGAGTCAGTATGCATATGACGCCAAGCAAAACCAAGCAGTGATAAACTTATATAATGAAACAAACTCACTCAGTTTAGTTCCAGATGGCAAGGAATGCCTGTGTTTCAGGAATTATTACAGACACAACCAACAATGCATGACAATATACAGTCGGAAATAAATTAAGAGCTGTTGATACTATTACAGTACCGTAGGACTCATCACAAATAATTAAAAGCATGCACACTTAGAGTGCATAAGAAATTCTTATGATTCTTGATTACTGAAGGAGGTAGGTTGCCGTTCTTTGCTAGACACGGAGCTCAGGAACAGCCTTCATCTTGTTGTGCATCTGGTTTAGATTCCACTGAGCCTTGAAGTCCTTGTGCAGATCCAACATCCAGAGCTTCTTGAGGGTTCCAAGGGATTCAATGCCATGAGGGACCATGTTCAGCTTGGAGAGTGACACAATGTAGATCCCATCAATGTCCGGAATGGCGCCCTTTTCAATCTCCAGTTGCTTGACATTAGGCATGCGCTTCAAGACGAGTGTCTTCAGCTTAGGAAAGCACCCTGCAGAAAGAACCAATATACCCGCACTACTCACCCTGTTAAGACTGAGATAAGTGAGATCTGGAAGATGAGATGCCAACAACCGCAGCGGGTCTTCCATCCCAAGATCGCACCAACTTAGAGCCAAGTACTTGAGACTCTTCCCATGGCCCTGAAATATTGGGCAGTTGAGTGTACCATCAGCCCAGCCGCCTCTGATTATTAGCCTGTGGAGATATGTGGAAACTGGCTTGAGTGCTTGGAAACTAAGTGTCTCATTCTCATCACACGCAGAGAGAAGTAAGCTGGAAAGTAGGGGCATATCTGAGAGGGTTTTCAGTAGGTCATCACAGTTAGATGCACTGATGTTATCAACCCAAACTGTCTGCAGCTTCATCATTTTCTGCAGCTGTAGTGACAAGTCTTTGCTGGCATGGACGGTCTCAAGAGTTTGCAGCTCTTGAAAGTTGGAAATCATGTGAGGCGCTTCGACTCCAACAAAGTATCGGAACTCCGTCTGCTTCTCATCAGCAAACCTGTCAGCTAAAAGGTGCCGTAGCTTCTCAATATTTACAATTCCTGGTGGTAGCTTTTCCACTTTTGTTTGCTTGATGTCCAGTGTCTCAAGGTTTGAGAGCTTATCAATGGTGTGTGGCAGCGACTGGATATTGGTACGCCTTAAGCCGATGTAGCGAAGATTGAACAAATCCCCGATGGATGCCGGCACTTGGGTTATTGCAGAGTCTTGAAGCTCGAGAACAGTAAGGTAGCTGGATCCATACAAAACTGAGGAAAGCATGTTAGTACAGGGCGAAGCTGTCGCAAGTGACATGATGGTACGGAGTCGTGGAAATTTCACTCCCACTATTGCTTTACTGTCTATCCAACCACATGTCGAGAACCGACGAACTTCTTTATCCATGCGAATCATTTCTTTGGGGCCATTCGCAGAGCCAAACCTCTCCTCTTTAGCCACAGCAAGAGCCAGGTCACGGACAAGGTCATGCATCTTACATGTACTAACCCTTAAGAGCTCATCCCTTTCCACGACTTCCAACATGTTCCTCCCAATGAGCTCCATAAGATTTCCTTCAGCCACTTCCTCCGGTGTGCTGTTTTCTTTCTTCACAGCAAACCCTTCGGCAACCCACAACCGCACAAGGCTCTCCCGTGAAATTGCATAGTCTTCAGGGAACAAGCTGCAGTACAAGAAGCAGTTTCTTAGATCACCTGGCAAGTCATGGTAGCTCAGATCAAGTATAGGTTGGACATGGTTATCACCCCGCAACTCGCTACGGAGATGATTGAACATGTGATTCCAGGCATGCTCTGTTGGTTGCTTTGTGGACAATAGGCTGCCAGAAGATACAATGGCTAATGGTAGGCCACGACACCTCTCAACAACTTTTGTAGCCACTGTCTTGAGCTCCAAAGGGCACTCGCGGTTCAGGTTGCTGTGGAAAGCCCTTGAGCAAAATAGCTTGAATGACTCAGTGCTACCCAATGGCTGGAGTACAAGGCGACGCTTTGGTTGAGCAAGAGCTGCAACATCTTCCATCCGTGTCGTGATCATAACACGGCTTCCATGGATACCCTGGAAAGCATTGCACATTTGATTATATGCATCTTTACTCCACACATCATCAAGCACAATCAAACACTTCTTGTCTTGTAGTATCTTGTTTATTGCTTCTGTTAAGTCATACACATCAGATTTGGCACCCACGCTAAGAGGAGGTGGTGTCATTGACTCTTGTCTGTGTTGTATCTTGGTGAGCAATGTCCCCAGCAAATCAATTACATCATATTCCTTTGACACCACAATCCAAGCATGTGCATCAGGGAAGTTGACTTTCTCCCGATCATACACATTCTTGACAAGGGTTGTTTTCCCCAAGCCTCCCATACCAGAAACTGTTATCACTGTGCTTTCTTTATCCTTGGTGGCCAGCCATTCAATCAACTTGCTCCTATTTTCATCAATTCCCACAAGATCCTCGTCACTAAAAAGTTCTGGAAAGCAGCTTCCAGACCGTTGCTTATCAATCTTTGCATGGTCATTTTTGTTGGGTTCGTTTGTGTCTCTCCAATATTTAGGCAGTCCTTTGATTTGCACGATATCCTTTTCTATCTCTTCAACTTCCTCGGCAATTTTACTGAAAACCTTAACATGGCGTGAACCGGTGATGATGTAACGATGTAGGAAGCCTTCGTCCTTGAGCTTAAGAGCCTCATACGAGTACTTATCAATCACATCCTCAACACGGTAGGCCAGCTTCCTTACGTTTCCAATCCAACCCTTGATCACATTGTTGTTGAGATTTGTTGAACCCAAATCTTGGATTATATCATTCATTGTATTCAGTTCTATCTCGATTCTTTGGACCTTTGCTGGCAATTCCTTTAGAGCATCAAGCTTCCTCGATAGCTTCTGTACCACATCCGTGACTACTTCATTCAAAACGATTGTCCCAATCTTCGACACAGCAAGGAGTATGGCCTCCGCCATTCGCTTCTGAAGAAACACAAACACCCAACAAGTTATATATTCGTCATACATGAGTTAGACATCGAGTACAATAAGACTAGCTGATGCATGCGTGGTAATAGTACAATAGATAAATACGATCAGAATATGGCATAGATGCATGATACTAGTACATATGAACACACATTAACTTGGCAAGAAAACATAAAGTAGATGCATGGTAATAGTACATATTCAATTCAAGCAGGCTTAGTACACTTTCTAGCCATTAGCTAATCAATTTTCTCTAAGCCTGGGCCCATGGGCGCGCGGCCCGGACGACGGTACAGGGCCCCAAATTTTCAGGGCCCCCGAGTTTCCTAGCAGTTTGTTGCAGGCCATAGGATGCATGCCTATTATTCTCGACTGGGCTGAATGATGTGAATGCCTGCAGCAGGCATACAGGTTTGAGTCTCTTACGACATGGTTCGCGCACTTCCCGATTCCTTCGCTCATATATCCGGTCAGTTTCATTGTTGCCGAGACCGATGTGTCCTCGCCGTCGCTGGAGCCGACCGCGTCATTGGAGCCTGAGATGCTACGCAACGAAGATAGGATATGAGGCAGCGCCTCCTTCGTCGTACGCATCTGAACCATTTTCTTGTGTTTGATTTTTTTATTTCATTGTACGCATCTGGACCATTTATTTTGGACTGGATGTCCGTAACGCGGGAGTTGGTTTGGTTCGCCGATTCCTAACACTCAAGTGGGATACCACGACACTGCTGGCAGCCCTTTTAGCTCACCCTCTAGTTTCATAGTGTTGTGAATTGCTATCCAGAAAGTAGCCGTTAACGGTCGGAAGTCTGCCGCAATGTTGCTAAAATTATGAACTCAAAGCCAATTGTTGCAACTGTATGTAAACAAATTAAATGAAAGAAGTGAAAGAATTATCCAAATACGGGTACATGTAATGTTAGTTGTAGTTATGAAAAATTCATGTCCGCAATGCAATCTCAGCAGATGGTAAAGTTAGTTTGGAGCACATATGTGTCAGTATTTCAATCTTTGCAGAATTAGAAGGATGCTTGCTACTTGGACCAAGTTCTTGTTCAGTCACACATTAGTCATTACAGCATCTTGCTAATCATGAAATCTAGCAGTGTTTAGAATGTGGGCTGCTGCTTCCTTTCCTGATCTGTCTAGGTGAATTATGTACATAATCTTTCTTATAGTGCCATAGAATATTTCTTACATACAGTAGTTTTTCTTTTGAGTTGTTACATATAGTAGTTGAAAACCACATGTACAGCCTAACGCAAATTCAGACCAAAATGCACTATTAGTCCAGCTGGTCATATGATCCAAATAAGTGAGCATTTAGATTTTTACCAAGTCATGTCTATTGATTGAGTGATTGACTAAATTCACACCGGAGCACTGATTACTAGAAATCTATGTAGTTGTTCTCAGTTCACAACAACTGGAATTAGAAAAGTTTGACGGCTCAAAATTAGTTCTTCAGTGTAATAAACTGATTTACTGACCATTTATGTTCAGCTGAGGCTTATGGTGGATCAGCTTCCTGCCAAAAACTCGTTGGGAACAACTAGAACCATGTATTGCAATGCTACTTCGCAAAAAAAAAAAAGAACCATGTATTGCTAGCTCACATCATTTTCTGGATTTGAAATAATACGGGAACATATCACCAGTAATATAAAAACTTTTTGTTTGACCTGGGTGGGTAATGTTTTTACTGACTTTTCAGCATGATTGTGTTTCTTCAGTTGAGAGATAGGCATTCTTTGTCGTTTAAAAAATGTTATGGATAAATACGCTTTCAACACTGTTTAGATTCCTAACAAGCAAATTATTTCCAATGAATGATGTGCATGCTTGCAGCATCCAGAAAACAACATTCTGATGTGGAATATCATGGCTTCAGGTACGGATTGGCCATCAAGCGACATGCAAAACGACGAAATGGCTGAGGCTACAGATTCTGGAGCAGAAACATGACCATCCTTTTGGTGTTCTACCTGTGACATTAGGAGAATCATTTGTGCTAGCAATTGACATGAGTATATTTCCTAATTGTACTCCCTCTGTAAACTTTTATAAGACGTTTTAGATCACACAGAGGGAGTATTTGATGCATTTTAGGACTACAATATTTAGATGTAAGCACCTAGTCAGTACTGTACTGTAGTCCATGCCGGTGATTAGGAAAATTCATCATGCATGCTGGTGTGGGAAACCTAGAACACATGCTTCTTTTGAGGTGGCAAGATGCAAATGGTAAGGATGCATGCATAAATAGCAGAGTGAATTGATTCAGTCCATCCCTATAGATCCAACACCCCATGCAATCCAGGAACCCTCAACCCATAGCGGAATGAGCATCCAAGCAGCTACTTTCTCTGGTTCCCTGAATTTTTTTATGGCACCAGCTCGGCAATGGAGGACACCGGTGCCAAATGAACCAAAACTGGGTTTGGCATCACTTTTCGCCTCCATAATGGAGGGCCTAAGTTCCTCTACCCATGAGTTTGACCTTCGATTAATCTTTCTAGTTTGCTTGTCTCTAATCCTGTGAAGCATTCTGAGCTTGCAATTGGTCGGGTGTGCCAGTGGAATTCCCATTTCCCAGAGTACCCGTAGGATGACGAGTGTTTAGACTGATAGAGAATGAGTTATCCGACAATCCTGCACACACGCACACTCAACACTCAAGGTTAACTCATATGCATTCTCGGTACGATTTTTGATAAGTTGTCTTGCCGTGTAAGACATTATGTTCTATATATTATTATAATTTTATTGTTTTAAAGGTAGGCCGATTTTATAGTTTGGCACTGGGTCATGGATTTTGTGGGGCCGGTCCTCGTTCAAGACTTCCTTTAAAGAAAAGGATACCTCACTAATATGTGTGCAATTCGTTTCTACTAACCTCCGTTTCATAATATAGTCACTTTTGCTGTTTAACTCGAACTGTGAAAACGTCTTGTATAGGAACAGAGGGAGCACTAAACTGAGGCGCACGCCGAGACAGCCTCGCCGTTGCCGGCTTGCCGCAGGTCTGTTCCACAGGCCACTTAACTCAGCACCTAATCACAATTGTCTATGTATTATGATGAGGAAAGCCAGAACAAAAGAGCGCAGGGACCTAGATCGTCTGCTTATATTGAAGGAGAACTAAACATACCCTTTCTTTTATTTAAAGATTGTACAAATCTATCCTGAAGTACAGTCTTATATGTGTTGCAGCATTATTTGTTTTGTTTAGTAACTAAGTGTGTGCTTTTTTGGTGAAACTTATCTAGCAACATTTCTAGGACAGCATTTAAGAAAGACCATCCCAATCATCGTTCCTTCAAGGAAAATTAATATGCAGGTCTTCCATGGGAAGAAACCATGGCGAGTAAACAAAGGAAGGCCAGACATCTCAACAATTCACATTGACAAAAGGTGACTAATTATACTGGAAAATAGTGACTGAAGTTGCATGTATTTAACAAGATATTAAAGGCGTACCTACTGGAAATAACCCGCAACCCAGCCTGTAGATGTTCTGCAAACTACAAACTAGAACATCTACTGATCAATGTCCAGTGATGTGCTCAATCCCTGCATAAAAATATAATTATACGCAGGCTGCTTTAAGTTCTTTTTAACTAAATTTTGGTATATCTAACCATATAGTTAAAAAAATTCAAAAATTATGATGACCTATGAAAAAAAAAACAGTTCAACTCACTAGCAGGGACATACTCCAACCAATACAAAAATATATGTTGTATTTTAAGTAAGCATGGCAAAAAGAAAAAACAGTTCAACTCACTAATGAACTTGCGAGTATTTAACAAGATATTAAAGGCGTACCTCCTGGAGACCTAAGCAGCAACCCTGCAGATGTTCTGCAAATTACAAACTAGTACATCTACTGATCGATGTCCAGTGATGTGCTCAAACCCTGCGTACAAAATAAATACTCAGGTTGCTTTAAGTTGTTGTTTCTAACTAAAGTTTGGTATATGTAACCATATAGTTAGATATATCATCGTAATGATGCACATGCCAGGGGTTTCAACCGCCTTTTTAAAAAACTAACCAACCATCGGTTTAGTAAAAGTTTTTAAGAATTACGATGACCTAAAGATATTTTTGAATATGATTTTAAGTAATCGGACAAAAACAGAACAAGAAACAAGCAGTTCAACTCATTAGTGACATACTCCAACCAATACCAAAATGTATGTTGTATTTTGTTTCATACAGGCATGCCTGTCTTTGACCAACAATTGGTCTTTTAGCGTATATTTTCTGTTACCAAATTCATGCCATTAGATTTATTTTCAAAATCAACTGCTTGTAGTTATAATTTTGTATCTCAGGAAAAATATAGGGTAATTGCTGCTCAAAGTCTTGCCCCAACAACAAAAAACACCTTAATATATTTTAATTTTAGAAAGAGGACATGTATGAGTTCTACAATTTTTTCCATAATCACATAAAGTTGTATTATTAAAACCACTTTGTTGGAACATCTTATAGTATTTCATGTGATTCCAATAATGTTTTCATAATTTTAAAGAACTAATGTCATAGTTTAATTAGATATACACTCCTTGCCATCTAGAGCAATACTCCCTTCGTCCCAAAATTAGATATACACTTATTTTGGGACAGAGGGAGTACTATATAAACCATAGTTTTAAATAGTGGCGGACCTCTTCTAAACGCTATAGCATGCTATAGCGGTATTTTAGTGCGTTATTTAGAATGTTTGTTCATGTGTTTTGACCAAATCCCTTAGCACAACACCTCTTCTAAACACTATAGCATGTTATTTAAAACCATGATATATACATACTAAGAATGATAAAAAAGCAGAAGGACAACTTCCGAAACATCTTGGTATACCCATGGATTCGCTAATTCCTATCTTGAAGGTTGTACTTTCTTAACCGAAGCAGTTTCTACCCATGCCAATAGTTTAGCACACTCTACGTTGCTAATATGGGGGCTGGAAGCGCAAGGAGATTTTACTTGTTGGTGTCAAATATCGGCCTATGGACTTTTGTGGCTCTCCGCGGGGCTTTTGCACATGTTACACCAATTTTAACTTGCTCGGTCTATTCAATTCCGCCTCTTATAGGTTAGCGTTACTTCTTGGTGCTCCTCCCCATATGATGATTTGAAGGATAAGAAATGATATATTAGGATAATCTTTTGTGCTGACAAAGTGTGTAATCATTGCTGTGAATGGTAGTTGGTGGGTAATGGTAACCTAAAGTGAGCAAACCCCTAGCAAGTTGAGTGAGTGGTGGAGTGCTCGATGTTGCCAGCTTGTTGGCGCATCAAGGAAAACTTGTAAATTGAATGTTTCTCTATCTTAATACATACACAGTCCTCATGCGTATTCTCGAAAAAAATCTTTCGCGCTGAGTGAGTTGTGCTTCTTTCTTATGCCGAAACCGGATAAGTAAAAAATAATTGTTCTCGAATAAGTAAATAAGGAGAGGACAATCCATCATAGTATCTTATGCAAAGCAAGTGTTAATAGACGATGCCTGCATATTCATTCTCCGACGTATGCATCACAAAAGTAGTCATGGGTTTGAACTTTTCAGATATATATATCTAGTGAGAATGAGCACTTCATATTCAATCTATGTATATTTCAGTTCCGAAAAAAGAAGAAGATTATCACTCCCTCCATCCGGAAATACTTGTCAGAGAAATAGATATTTATAGTATTGATACTAGATACATTGCATGCATCATCCAGATGCAGAGGCCGGGGGTCCTCCTCCTTTTCTAAAAAAAAAACTAGATACATCCATTTATCTGACAAGTATTTCCGGATAGAGGGAGTCTAGATACATCCATTTCTCCGACAAGTATTTCCGGACGAAGGGAGTACATATTAATATTCCCTTAAGGTTAGTAGACTCAGTACACACAAAAATACGTGAATTCCGTAACTTTAAGATTGACAAAAAATCCAAAGTGGCCATGTGTGCATAAAAGAAGTAAACACACACAGAATATATATACATATATAGCTGGATAAACTCCGACGTGCAGAGCTGAGCAAAACTGGGACCGGAAGCAATATTAGAATAAATAAAAGTACAAATTAGAAAGACAATCTATGTAGAACTCTAGCTACATAGACCAACTATTCACAAATGTTCAGAAGGGGTCGATGGATATTGCAACAATATTCATGGGGAGGAGCAGCAAGAAGAAATGCTAACCTGTAAGAGACGGAGTGCAAGCGCTCGCGAGGGAGAACAATTGGCCGATGTGAGACTTGCTCCATATATATGTGCATGTGCACAGTTGTGACCAATTCTTTCCTGTCGAACCCACCTTCTTTATTTTAGCTTTACTAGCATCTCCCATGTGTGAACTGCTCGACTGGTGTGCACGGTGCACTTGGTCTTGTCTCTTGTGAACTGGTTGATGTGCACCTTTGCTCTTCGATTTTAATCACCACTACTTTGCGCTTGATACCTAACAGCCAGAAATTAATTCTTTAGAATGCAAGTTGCAAATTACTTATGATCGCTTCCATGTCTTTATATGTGTGTTAGAATTTGATTATACTCTATACTTCACTGTCGAGTAACAACTACTCGTAGGAATCAACTGATTAATTATAAGTAGGGTGTTCGGTAATATATACCTCTCTTTCGGCTAACAACTACTTGTAGAAATCAGTTAATTGTAAGTGCTAGTTGCATAGTAATTGTGGTCACTTCCCCGTCTTTACCTGTGCCTCTAATTAATATATGTCGGAACTGATTAATGTGCATTGTGTCTTTGATTATAATCCATATACCACCTTTGACTAGCATAATTGCTAGTTGCACATTAATTTCCATCGCTTCCTTGTCATTAGGTGTGCCGCTAATTATCCTCCGTGTGAACTGATTGATGCACATTAGGTATTCCATTATAATCTTTACTTTGCTTTTGACTAACAATTACTTGTTCAAATTAATTAATTATAACTGCTAGTTGCAAAATAACTTTGATCTCTTCTATGTCCTTAGGTGAGCCTCTAATAGTCCTATGTGCAAACTGATTGACATGCATTGGGCCTTCGATTGTAATCTATACTTCACATTCTACTAACTACTAATTGTTGACGCAAATAATTATAAGTGATAGTTGCACATTAATTTTGATTGCTTCTGCGTCTTTAGGCGTGTCTCGAATTATCCTATGTGTGAACTGGTTGACGTGTTTTAGGTCTTTTCGATTATATTCTATGCTTCGCTTTCGACTAACAACTACTTCTAGAAACTAATTTCTTAATTATAAATGTGTGTTCGATTATAATTGGTACTTAAGTTTTGACTAACAACTTACTTGTAGAAACTAGTTAATTATAATTGCTAGTTGCACATCAATTTTGATCGCCTTCTCGTCTTTAGCTGTGCCTAAATATTTCACGTGTGAACTGATTGACGTGCAGTGGGTCTTCGGTTATAATTCGTACTTCGCTTTCGACCAACAACTAACTGTAGAAATTGCTTATTATATGTGCTAGTTAAACTTTAAATTTGGTCATTTCCGCGTGTTAGGTGTGACTCTAGTTATTCTATGTGTGAACTGATTGACTGACGTGCATTGGGTCCTCTATTATAATTTATGCTTTGCTTTCGACTAACAACTAATTGTAGAAATTATATAATTATATGGGCTAGTTGCACATTAAATTTGGTCGCATCAGCATCTTTAGGTGTGCCTCTAATTATCCTATGTATGAACTGATTGACATGAATTGTGTCTTCAGTTATAATCTATACTTCACTCTCCACCAACAGCTACTTGTTAAAAGAAAATAACTATATGTGATAGTTACACATTAATTTTGTTCTTTAGGTGTGCCTCTAGCTATACTCCAGTTTCTAATAACAACTACTTGCAGAAATTTATTATTTAACTATAAGTGCAAGTCGCTCATTAGTTATGATTGCTTAACGTCTATTAGAAGTTCCTCATTTTCTATCTGGGTATCTTCAATGCTGAAAAAAATGAAAAGGCTACTACATGCTATCTAATGTTAAGAAGGAAGACATGTCATTTGAAAATGTAACTTGCATCATGTGCGCAACAACCATAATATTTTGAGCAGTTAAGTGTGTGTGTGTGTGTGTGTGTGTACGTGTGTAATCACAATGAGCATTTATGTGCCATCTATGATATAATGGCTATTGGTTTTTCATGCAGATGGTGATGGCACATCCTATCCAACCGCATACCTTAGCTTGATTCAGAAAATAGATCGTTTGTATTAATGGTGTTTGTGATTTATGAATGATGATGGATAAAAGGACATAACAACTCCTTGACAAGTGCACATGTTGATAAAGAGCTTGATCCAGACGTTGAATTTTTGGTGAGAGTAGCTTGAGAATTTAATTCTGAATAAATACTATGTCTTGAGCTTGTTGAACCTATTGGATGAGTGTTTCCAGCCACAACAAGCAATCTATAGATGGGCTGGTCACGGTTGTCCCTGGCCAACGTGCAGGATGGCCATGCTATACCTACGTAGACAGATATGGCCTCGGGCAAGATGCATGTGACAAGTGAGGATACAACATTATGCATTCTACGCTCTCGCACACAATCTGGATCTGGCAGGTTCCTTCCACATTCTGAGGCCCTAGGGTGGGCGGCTAGAGAGGTGCTTGTCCGGCGGCTAGTGGCCCGGAGGAAGCTCGTTAGGATTTGGAATCTCTGGACGTGGGCTGAGGCGCGGATTCATGGGCAACAAGGGTTGATATAGGTTGTTGCGGGCCTGGTGTCGACCCTAGAACTAGTTTCGCGTGATGGTTGAGATGCCAAGAACGTGCGGCCCGGAGGTGGTAAGCCAGATGGTCTGGCTAGTTCATAGGCTTGGGTGGGTGAGGATGCCGACGAAAGTCATACTTGATTTATGGCTGGATTTGTCGATGGCTGGATCTATGGATGTCGTCCTTGTTGGAGACGTCGATGTAACTCTGTCACATTCCTTCCTAACATGCTTCAGGGTAAACCATAGATCTGGTCTCCCGGATCGGGTGAGGGCGGCTCTATAAGGTTTGTTGGTACCATGTTCCCTCTTGGGGGTATCGTCTTGCAGGTGGATCTGGTTAGTGGGACTCGTGGCTCGTGGAGGTGGTCGATAAGGGATTGTCTGGTGTCGGTGCTGGAGGGCAGCAGGAGCATACTTCACATGTGAGGAGTGTCAGATGGGCCATATTGGTCATTTCTCATACTATTGAAGCCGTATATGTCCGCCTCCTTTCATGTATGTCCCCCTTCTCCAATTTCACCGAGGTTATTCGAATATGGTCATGGCAGATCGAATTGATGTGTTGGATTTTGAGCATACTCTAGTAGCAGCGCACGCTCGAGCGTCCAACTGTGTGCGTCGCATGTTGTTGTCCTTTCGGATGTCTTGTATATCATGTGTGTTTTAGACCTCGTCTAGCTATGTGTGGCTTGACATTGTTTGGATTTTGGCTCGGTTGCCCTTCAATAAACCAAGCAGCTCATTTTCTTTCTTCTTCTATTTGCACTATCCTTTCTTGACCTGCTTTACTTCTTTGGGGTGTTCTTCTAATACACATTTCTAATCAATGTATTTGGAAGTTTTCAACATTAAATAAAAGTTATAAGTGAGGAGATGACTCTCTCCTGGGCCCCAACCCTGTTGCGCTTGATGTGTTTGCAGGGCTGCACTTCCCCAAGTATGATTGATGAGCCCATCATCGGGCATGTTGTGCCGGATCCTACGCGACGGAATTACTTTGACCTAGGGGTTGGGCACAACACGTGATCCCAACTATCAGTGGACCGCTCCGAAGAAACTACGAGGTTGGTTGTTCCACATACTCTAAAACCACATTTGAGCCAACGGCTCCATGCATAGTAAAGACGCCCACCACAAAAAATCTAGGGTTCCACCGTCTCCCGCCGCCGCCGCCAGTCTGCCTCATCTTTGGTGGCCTTAGGGCCATGGGGGGTGGAGTGGATCCAGTCCTTGCTGGTGGGAGTGCTCTGCTGTTAGATCTTTTTTCAAGTTTTGTTAGGGTTTGTGTTCTGCTCAGGAAGGTGAGAAGGTGGCGGCCCTCTGAAGATGGAATAAGGTTCTCCCTGCCTAGCCCTTGTTTCGATGGTACGTTTAGGATTGTCGCTAGGCGCGTGGAGGTGTGTCTCCGGCGGATCTGTCTTTGGTGGATTTGTTCGGATTTAGTCATCGTTCATCTCTGTTCGTGTGTCTTGAGGTTGTATCCTTCTGATCTACACTACTCTGCATCTATCGCGGTTACTGTTCTGGTGCATTGATCCTGTGGGTCCATAGCATAACGACTTCCCGAGTGTTTACTACAAGAAGTTTTGTCCGGCTGCGATGAAGAAGGGGCGATGGCAGTGGCGCGCCTTCGACTCGCTTCTGTGCTTGTAGTCTCACTAGGCATCGTCGTTATGTGTAGTATATACCCGCCTCACCTTTTCATGATGTCGCGAGTACCTTTTGTTATAAGTTTTTTGTGATGTGCATAACATATGCACATTAACGGAGGCGCATGCTAGAGGATCTAAGACCTTCTCCTTTTGGGTAGTGACCCTAAAATGTAATATGTTCCAAAAAAAATTTGCAAGAAAGTTATGATTTAAGAAAAAACATCTGCTGGCCAATACAAGTAAAAGAAATGGAGTGTTTCGATGAAGAATCGGGCAACAGCTGGAATGATGAATCATGCGATGATTAGGATTATTAGTCTAGGGGTTGTACCAACCTACAGGCAACACCGGCGAGACATGTGAAGGCAATAACAACATGAATATGATTGAAATAAATGAAGTATACTTAGAATAATTATACATGCTCCCAGGATCATAGCTACGCTTAGATAAGCACTTGATCAAATGAATCCAGAAGACAACTGTACTGTCCCAAGGACAAACTTATTACTCATGAAGAGAAGATATGTCTTGAGTAGCCGGGGCTTCCTCCTGACGCTTACTCTTCCCTCCAGAATATTTTATGCAACACAACTAAAACATAATTTCATCACCGCCTTGATATTACGGCGACACTTCACAAGACATTTTATTTTCAGAGACAGTGTCTCGAATAGTGAACCAAAATGTCAAAGAGGTTGGTACATGCCTGCTACCTCTTGAGCATGGCTTGGTTTTCCCTTGAAGAGGAAAGGGTGATGCAGCAAAGTAACGTAAGTATTTTTCTCAGTTTTTGAGAACCAATGTATCAATCTAGTAGGAGATAACACGTAAGTCACCTAGTACCTGCACAAACAATCAAGAACCTTGCAACCAACGTGATAAAGGGGTTGTCAATCCCTTCACAGTCACTCGCAAAAGTGAGATCTGATAAAGATAATAAGATAAATATTTTTGGTATTTTTGTTGTATAGATTGGAAAGTAAAGATTGCAAAATAAAATAAATAGGAAACTAGACTTGTAGATCAGAAACTTATATGATGGAAAATAGACCCCAGGGCCATAGGTTTCACTAGTGGATTCTCTCAATATAGCATAAATTACAGTGGATGAACAAATTACTGCCGAGCAATTGATAGAAAAGCACATAGTTACGAGAATATCTAGGCAATGATCATGAATATAGGCATCACGTCCGTGTCAAGTAGACCGAAACGATTCTGCATCTACTACTATTACTCCACACATCGACGACTATCTAGAATGCATCTAGAGTATTAAGTTCATAAGAACAGAGTAACACATTAAGTAAGATGACATGATTTAGAGGGATAAACTCAAGCAATATGATATAAACCCCATCTTTTTATCCTCGATGGCAACAATACAATACATGCCTTGCTGCCCTTGCTGTCACAGGGAAAAGACACCGCAAGATTGAACCCAAAGCTAAGCACTTCTTGTTGGAAATATGCCCTAGAGGCAATAATAAAATGGTTATTATTATATTTCTTTGTTCATGATAATTGTCTATTGTTCATGCTATAATTATGTTATTCGGAAATCGTAATACATGTGTGAATACATACACCACAACACATCCCTAGTGAGCCTCTAGTTGACTAGCTCGTTGATCAACAGATAGTCATGGTATGGACATTGGATGTCATTGATAACGGGATCACATCATTAGGAGAATGATGTGATGGACAAGACCCAATCCTAAGCATAGCACAAGATCGTGTAGTTCGTTTTGCTAGAGCTTTTCCAAATGTCAAGTATCATTTCCTTAGACCATGAGATTGTGCAACTCCCGGATACCGTAGGAGTGCTTTGGGTGTGCCAAACATCACAACGTAACTGGGTGACTATAAAGGTGCACTACGGGTATCTCCGAAAGTGTCTGTTGGGTTGGCACGAATCAAGACTGGGATTTGTCACTCCATATGACGGAGAGGTATCTCTGGGCCCACTCGGTAATGCATCATCATAATGAGCTCAATGTGACCAAGTGTCTGGTCACGGGATCATGCATTATGGTACGAGTAAAGTGACTTGCCGGTAACGAGATTAAACGAGGTATTGGGATACCGACGATCGAATCTCGGGCAAGTAACGTACCGATTGACAAAGGGAATTGAATACGGGATTGATTGAATCCTCGACATTGTGGTCCATCCGATGAGATCATCGAGGAACATGTGGGAGCCAACATGGGTATCCAGATCCCGCTATTGGTTATTGGCCGGAGAGGCG
Source organism: Triticum aestivum (assembly GCF_018294505.1). Taxonomy (NCBI): domain Eukaryota; kingdom Viridiplantae; phylum Streptophyta; class Magnoliopsida; order Poales; family Poaceae; genus Triticum; species Triticum aestivum. Next base: position 10,487,507 of record NC_057795.1, on the reverse strand, counting down.
TCTTGGTCATGTCTGCATGTCTCCCGAACCCGTAGGGTCTACACGCTTAAGGTTCGGTGACGCTAGGGTTGTAGAGATATAAGTATGTGGTAACCCAAAAGTTGTTCGGAGTCCCGGATGAGATCCCGGACATCACGAGGAGTTCCGATATGGTCTGGAGGTGAAGAATTATATATAGGAAGTCCAGTTTCGGCTATCGGGAAAGTTTCGAGGGTCACTTGTATTGTACCGGGACCACCGGAAGGGTCCCGGGGGTCCACCGGGTGGGGCCACCTATCCCGGAGGGCCCCATGGGCTGAAGTGGGAGGGGAACTAGCCCCTGGTGGGCTGGTGCACCCCCCTTGCCCCCCCCTGTGCCTAGGGTTGGAAACCCTAGGGGTGGGGGGCGCCCCACATGGCTTGGGGGGCAAGCCACCCCCTTGGCCGCCGCCCCCTTTGGAGATTGGATCTCCTAGGGCCGGCGCCCCCCTAGGGGCCCTATATAAAGAGGGGTAAGGGAGGGCAACCGCACCCAAGTCCCTGGCGCCTCCCTCTCCCCACGCACCACCTCTCCCTCTCGCTGAAGCTTGGCGAAGCCCTGCCGAGATCGCTGCTGCATCCACCACCACGCCGTCGTGCTGCTGGATCTCCATCAAACTCTCCTTCCCCCTTGCTGGATCAAGAAGGAGGAGACGTCTTCCCAACCGTACGTGTGTTGAACGTGGAGGTGCCGTCCGTTCGGCGCTAGGATCTCCGGTGATTTGGATCACGACGAGTACCACTCCCTCAACCCCGTTCTCTCAAACGCTTCCGCGCGCGATCTACAAGGGTATGTAGATGCACTCCTCTCTCTCGTTGCTAGATGACTCCATAGATTGATCTTGGTGAAGCGTAGAATTTTTTTATTTTCTGCAACGTTCCCCAACACTTCTCCCATTACAAGAAAGATCAATCTAGTAGGCCAAACTAAACCGATAATTCGAAGAGACTTGCAAAGATATCAAATCATGCATATAAGAATTCAGAGAAGAACCAAATAGTATTCATAGATAAACTTGATCATAAATTCAAAATCCATCAGATCTCGGCAAACACACCACAAAAGAATATTACATCGAATAGATCTCCGAGAACATCGAGAAGAACTTTGTATTGAGAACCAAAGAGAGAGAAGAAGCCATCTAGCTAATATCTATGAACCCGAAGGTCTATGGTAAACTACTCACACATCATCGGAGAGGCTATGGTGTTGATGTAAAAGCCCTCCGTGATCGATTCCCCCTCCGGTTGAGTGCCGGAAAAGGCCCCAAGATGGGATCTCACGGGTATAGAAGGTTGTAGCGGTGGAAAAGTGGTTTCGTGGCTCCCCCTGATGTTTCTAGGGTATAAGAGTATATATAGGCGAAAGAAGTACGTCGGGGGAGTTCCATGGGGCCCATGAGGGTGGGGGGTGCGCCTACCCCCCTGGGCGCGCCCTCCTGCCTCGTGGCTGCCTCGTGGAGTTCCAGACTTCAACTCCAAGTCTTCTGGATTGCGTTTGTTCCAAGAAAGATTATCGCGAAGGTTCCATTCCGTTTGGATTTTGTTTGGTATTCCTTTTCTGCAAAACACTAAAATAGGCAAAAAAATAGGAATTAGCACTAGGCCTTCAGTTAGTAGGTTAGTCCCAAAATAATATAAAAGAGCATATTAAGGCCCATTAAACATCCAAAACAGATAATATAATAGCATGGAACAATCAAAAATTATAGATACGTTCGAGACGTATCAAGCATCCCCAAGATTAATTCTTGCTCGTCCCCGAGTAGGTAAATGATAAAAATAGAATTTTTGATGTGGAATGCTACCTAACATAATTTTCAATGTAATTCTCTTTATTGTGGCATGAATGCTCAGATCCATAAGATTCAAAGTAAAAGTTTAATATTGACATAAAAATAATAATACTTCAAGCATACTAATTAAGCAATCATGTCTTCTCAAAATAACATGGCCAAAGAAAGTTATACCTACAATATCATATAGTCTGGCTATGCTCTATCTTCATCACACAAAGTATTTAATCATGCACAACCCTGATGACAAGCCAAGAAATTGTTTCATACTTTTGATGTTCTCAAACTTTTTCAATCTTCACGCAATACATGAGCGTTAGCCATGGACGTAACACTATAGGTGGAACTGAATGGTGGTTGTGGAGAAGACAAAAAGGAGAAGATAGTCTCACATCAACTAGGCGTATCAACGGGCTATGGAGATGCCAATCAATAGATATCAATGTGAGTGAGTAGGGATTGCCATGCAACAGATGCACTAGAGCTATAAGTGTATGAAAGCTCAACAAAAGAAACTAAGTGGGTGTGTGAGGGAGTCCTGGATTAGGGGGTGTCCGGATAACAGAACTATCACCGTTGGCCGGACTCCTAGACTATGAAGATACATGATTGAAGACTTCGTCCCGTGTCCGGATGGGACTTTCCTTGGCGTGGAAGGCAAGCTTGGCGATACGGATATGTAGATCTCCTACCATTGTAACCGACTCTGTGTAACCCTAACCCTCTCCGGTGTCTACATAAACAGGAGGGTTTTAGTCCGTAGGACGAACAACAATCATACCATAGGCTAGCTTCTAGGGTTTAGCCTCTTTGATCTCGTGGTAGATCTACTCTTTTACTACCCATATCATCAATATTAATCAAGCAGGAGTAGGGTTTTACCTCCATCGAGAGGGCCCAAACCTGGGTAAAAACATCGTGTCCCTTGTCTCCTGTTACCATCCGCCTAGACGCATAGTTCGGGAACCCCTACCCGAGATCCGCCGGTTTTGACACCGACATTGGTGCTTTCATTGAGAGTTCCTCTGTGTCGTCACCTTTAGGCCCGATGGCTCCTTCGATCATCAACAACGACGTGGTCCAGGGCGAGACTTTTCTCCCCGGACAGATCTTCGTACTCGGCGGCTTCGCACTGCGAGCCAATTCACTTGGCCATCTAGAGCAGATCGAAAGCTACGCCCCTGGCCATCAGGTCAGATTTGGGAGTTTGAACTACATGGCTGACATCCGCGGGGACTTGATCTTCGACGGATTCGAGCCACAGCCAAGCGCGCCGCACTGTCTCGATGGGTATGATCTAGCTCTGCCGCTGAACAGTGCCCTGGAGGCCGCACCAGCGTCCGCTCCGACCTTTAGCTCGGAGCCGACTTTGCTGATCGAGGACAAGTGGCTAGACACCGCCTCAGGGGCTACGATCTCTACGGCGATTGAGCCGAACACCATCCCTGTCCTTTGCAAAGCCCGTGACTCCGAGGTACCGGACTCCTCTCCGGACTCCGAACCTCCCGCACCCCTGCCAATCAAATCCGATTGGGCGCCGGTTATGGAATTCACTGCCGCGGACATCTTTCAGCACTCGCCCTTGGGCGACATCCTGAATTCACTAAAGTCTCTCTCTTTATCAGGAGAGCCCTGGCCGGACTATGGTCAGGAAGGTTGGGATGCAGACGATGAAGAAATTCAACACCCACCCACCACCCACTTCATAGCCACTGTCGAAAGTTTAAACGACGTGCTTAATTTCGACTCCGAAGACATCGACAGTATGGACGACGATGTAGGAGATAACCACGAACCAGCACCTATAGGGTACTGGACAGCCACCCCATCTCATGATGTATACATGGTGGATACACCTAAAGGAAGTGACGACGAGGAACAATGAGACGCTATGAAGGATAAATCCCTCGAAAAGCAATCAAGACGGCGACGAAAGCGCCACACAAAATCCCGCCTCGACAAAGACGGCGGCCATACAGACACAGCCATAGAGCAGGTCGAACCGGTGGATGACGAACATGCCATTGAACAACCGTCCGAACAGGACAACTTGGATAAGCAACCCGTCCCCGGCGAAGATAACAGTCCGGACGATCTCACACCGGACAAGTTGTTGGAGCAGAAGAACCTCCACAAAAGGCTCGTCGCCACTGCGCGTAGCCTGAAAAAGCAGAAGCGGAAGCTCAAAACAGCGGAAGATACACTCAGAATCAGATGGAGCAAAGTACTCAACACCGCAGACAAATACGGCGACAGTTTCCAAACAAAGAGCTACCCGAAGCGCAAACTACTGCCCGAATTCGATGAAGAGGCCTTAGAGCCGCCACAATCAAAGAACAAAGAGGCCGCCTGGTCGGATAGACGACCACATGACAAGCATAGAGCGGCAAGCAGCGCCGCACATAAACCGGCACACGATCCGCATAAGGATTCGCATCAAAAGGATGGCCCAGTTAGATCCATCTACGGGCCAAGAAAGCAAGCTTTTCTAAGCAATGCAACACGCCAAATATCCGGATATCACGGCACACCCAAATACAGGGGAGCCGCACACCCCCTATGTTTCACCGATGAGGTGCTGCATCACGAATTCCCAGCGGGATTTAAACCCATAAACATAGAGGCATACGACGGAACAACAGACCCAAGAGTCTGGATAGAGGATTACATCCTCCACATACACATGGCTAGAGGAGATGATCTCCACGCCATAAATACTTACCCCTCAAGCTCAAAGGGCCAGCACGGCACTGTCTTAAAAGCCTCCCTGAAAACACCATTGGAAGTTGGGAAGAGCTCGAGGATGCTTTTTGGGCAAATTTTCAAGGGACTTATGTCCGCCCTCCGGATGCAGACGATTTAAGTCACATAACTCAACAACCCGGAGAGTCACATCCAACTTGCTTGCTCACGAAAACCTGGGGCAATTTGAGGAAGCCCATCATTGGAATATACAAGCCAAGTTCTATAATATAGAATTCCCACTAGTATATAAAGTGACAACATAGGAGACTCTCTATCATGAAGATCATGGTGCTACTTTGAAGCACAAGTGTGGTAAAAGGATAGTAACATTGTCCCTTCTCTCTTTTTCTCTCTCTTTTTTATTTGGGCCTTTCTCTTTTTTATGGCCTCTTTTTTATTTTAATTTTTTCGTCTGGAGTCTCATCCCGGCTTGTGGGGGAATCATAGTCTCCATCATCCTTTCCTCACTGGGACAATGCTCTAATAATGATGATCATCACACTTTTATTTACTTACAACTCAAGAATTACTACTCACTACTTAGAACAAAATATGACTCTATGTGAATTCCTCCGGCGGTGTACCGGGATGTGCAATGATTCAATAGTGACATGTATGAAAAATTATGAACGGTGGCTTTGCCACAAATACGATGTCAACTACATGATCATGCAAAGCAATATGACCATGATGGAGCGTGTCATAATAAACAGAACGGTGGAAAGTTGCATGGCAATATATTTCAGAATGGCTATGGAAATGCCATAATAGGTAGGTATGGTGGCTGTCTTGAGGAAGGTATATGATGGGTGTATGATACCGGCGAAAGGTGTGCGGTAATAGAGAGGCTAGCAATAGTGGAAGTGTGAGAGCGCGTATAATCCATGGACTCAACATTAGTCATAAAGAACTCACATAATTATTGCAAAAATCTATTAGTTACCGAAACTAAGTACTACGCGCATGCTCCTAGGGGGATAGATTGGTAGGAAAATAACATCGCTCGTCCCCGACCGCCACTCATAAGGAAGACAATCAATAAATAAATCATGCTCCAACTTCATCACATAACGGTTCACCATACGTGCATGCTATGGGAATCACAAACTTTAACATAAGTATCTCTCAAATTAACAACTACTCAACTAGCATAACTCTAATATCACCATCTTCATATCTCAAAACAATCATAAGGAACCAAACTTCTCATAGTATTCAATGCACATTATATGATAGTTTTTTTATACCCATCTTGGATGCCCATCATATTAAGACTAGTTTCATAGCCAAAGCAAATTACCATGCTGTTCTAAAAGACTCTAAAAATAATATAAGTGAAGCATGAGAGATCAATAATTTCTATAAAATAAAACCACCACCGTGCTCTAAAAAGATATATGTGAAGCACTAGAGCAAAATTATCTAGCTCAAAAGATATAAGTGAAGCACATAGAGTATTCTAATAAATTCCAATTTATGTGTGTCTCTCCCAAAAGGTGTGTACATCAAGGATGATTGTAGTAAAATAAAAAGCAAAGACTCAAATCATACAAGACGCTTCAAGCAAAACACATATCATGTGGTGAATATAGCCTCAAGTAAAGTTACCGATAGACGAAGACGAAAGAGGGGATGCCTTTCGGGGCATACCCAAGCTTAGGCTTTTGGTTGTCCTTGAATTTTACCTTGGGGTGCCTTGGGAATCCCCAAGCTTAGGCTCTTGCCACTCCTTATTCCAAAATCCATCAAATCTTTACCCCAAAACTTGAAAACTTCACAACACAAAACTTCAACAGAAAATCTCATGAGCTCCGTTAGTATAAGAAAATAAACCACCACTTTAAGGTACTGTAATGAACTCATTCTTTATTTATATTGGTGTTAAACCTACTGTATTCCAACTTCTCTATGGTTCATACCCCCGATACTACTCATGGATTCATCAAAATAAGCAAACAACACACGAAAAACAGAATCTGTCAAAAACAGAACAATATGTAGCAATCTGTAACTTTCGAATACTTCTGGAACTCCAAAAATTCTGAAATAAATTGGTGGAAGTGAGAAATTTGTCTATTAATCATCTGCAAAAATAATCAACCTAAGAAAAGTCTCCAGTAAAAAATTACAGCTAATCTCGTGAGCGCAAAAGTTTCTGTTTTTTACAGCAAGATCGTAAAGACTTCACCCAAGTCTTCCCAAAGGTTCTACTTGGCACAAACACTAATTAAAACATAAAACCACATCTAAACAGAATCTAGATGAATTATTTATTATTAAACAAGAACAAAAATCAAAGAACAAAAATAAAATTGGGTTGCCTCCCAACAAGCGCTATCGTTTAACGCCCCTAGCTAGGCATGAAAACAAGCATAGATCTAGGTATTGCCATCTTAGGTATGCAATTCTTCAATTGAACACACATAACCCTTAGGAGGTTCTTTGGTTTTGTTAATGATCAAACTCCTAGGCAAAAATTCAAGAAATTCATTTGTAGCAAAAGGTTCCTTAATGATATCAAATAAGTTGGGGTGAACACTTATTGATTTGAGGTCTTCATTTTCCATACTAGAAGATTCACCCTTATTTTTAGGAACATAGATAAAATTGGAAACTTTTGTAGGAGGAAGATTTGAGGTATTTTTAATGTTAGAAAAAGAGGACCCCAAGTTGGTAATGATATCTTTGAGTTTATCAATTCTAGTGGAATCTTGATCTATCTTCTCATTAACTATGGGTTCCTTCTCTCTAAGATTTTTCAGAGTAACTCCTACCTTAGATCCATATTGGGTAATTTTGTTGTGGATCTTTTTATCCAAATTTTCGATTAACTTTATAGTGGCAATTTTATTTTCAATAATATCAAGCCTTTGCATCACATGTTCCAAAGTTAAAATAGTTCCATTGAACAAAAGAGGTGGTGGGCCTAACAAATCTATAATAGCATTATAAGAATCAAAAGTATGGCTTCCGAAGAAATTCCATCCGGTAATGGTGTCAATAACATATCTATTCGAAGGAGTGATGCCTACGTAAAAATTGTGAAGAAGAACAGAAGTGGATTGCTTCCTAGTAGATCTATTTTGAGCATTACAAATTCTATACCAAACATCTTTTAGATTTTCTCCCTCCCTTTGTTTAAAATTGAGAACTTCATTATCGGGAGTATTAACAATGATAGGAGGACTAGCCATGAAGGCAAAACAAATGATCTAACACACGGACTCACAAGAAGCAAGCGAAAAGAGGGCGAACAGAAGAGAGACGAAGAAAAGGCAAAGGTTTTCGAAAATCGTTTTAGAAGTGGGGGAGAGGAAAACAAGAGGAGAATGGAAAATAATGTAATGCGAGGGAGAAGAGTTTGTGATGGGTACTTGGTATGTCTTGATTTGAGTGTAAATCTCCCCGGCAACGGTGCTAGAAATCCTTCTTGCTACCTCTTGAGCACATGTTGTGAAAGTGCTAGTTATCGACTAGAGGGGGGGGGGTGGTGAATAGGAGATTTTTGTGAAAGTATTCAAAACACGGGGGCTTTGAAGACAAATCGTAGAAATGAACCTATTAATATGCAGCGGAAGGTAGACTACACTAGACATCCATAGCCAAGTAAGCAATGAAGTGAAAGCACGAAGACTATCAGCAACTAGGTAGTATGGATCAGGATGGAAGATAGTATGAAGCCAAACAATGAATAGTCTTCACACAGTGAAGACAATTAGATCATGCAAACAAGTAGTGACTTCACGAAGACATACTATAAGTAAATGGAAGTGAAAGGATAGAACCAGTTGCTCGGTGAAGACAAGGATGTGGTAGACCAGTTCCAGTTGTTGTGACAATTGTACGTCTGGTTGGAGCGACTGGGTATTTAAAGCCAAGGACACACAGTCGCAGACACACAGTCCTCACCGTATTCTCCTTGAGCTAAGGTCACACAGACCTCGCCCAATCACTCTGGTAAGTCTTCAAGGTAGACTTCTGAACCTTCACAGACTTTGTTCACTGGTGATCCACAAGGGCTCTTGGATGCTCAGAACGTGACGCCTAACCGGCTGGAGGATACACAATCCTCAAGTGTAACAAGTCTTCGTATCACGCGGACAGAAAGACTTCAGTGATGCCTAACACTCTTTGGCTCTGGGTGTTTTGGGCTTTGTCCTCGCAAGGATCTCTCTCTCAAATGCTTCGGTGGTGGGTTGCCCTCAAACAACGAAAGCCGTGCACTAACACTCAGCAGCCATCAATTTATGGTGTAGGGGGTGGGATATTTATAGCTAGGAGGCAACCCGACCTGATTTGTCCAAAATGACCCTGGGTCACTAAGGAACTGACATGTGTCCAACGGTCAGATTTCAAACATACGCGGCATCTTGACTTGAGCTACAAGTAAAGATGACTCATCCAACTCTGGATAAGATTTGCTCTCATTGTCTTTGCTCGAAGACATAGGATTTGGTTGAGCATCACATCAGTCACTCTGACTTTGTTCACATGGACCCCACTTAACAGTACGGTGGTTCCTATGACTCAACAAGGAAGAAAAGGAACTACGAAACAACTATGTCTTCGCACTCCATAGTCTTCACGCAATGTCTTCTCATGTCATATTCTTCAATGTTAATGTCTTCACAGACCACCATTGTCTTCACACATTTTTAGGGGTCATCTCTAGTAGGTAAATCGAATCAATGAGGGACTACTACCTGTGTTATCCTGCAATTCTCGCAAACACATTAGTCCCTCAACCAAGTTTGTCGTCAGTACTCCAAAACCAACAAGGGGTGGCACTAGATGCTCTTACAATCTCCCCCTTTTTGGTGATTGATGACAAACCGGTTGAAGTTTTCAACGGGGATAAAAGTATGTGAAAGTTCAGTGTTGTGAGTATTTTCTTCATACATATGACGAGGCTCCCCCTGAAGGTGTGCACATATGTGCTTTGCTTTTGAATGCAAATGCACATGGCGGTTTTTTCTTTGTGGAGGCCATCTTCAAAGTGTGAAGACAATACATTATGCATATAAGTAGATAATGAAGATAATGATATGCATAATGGAAAATGGACGTCTGCAGAATGACTTCATGCGGAATTTATCATCGCATCATGGAATAGCAGAAAGAGTAGCAGACGACCATCGAGTTTAAGTGTTACAACTCAAGGAACCAAATGTATCAGAAGACGAGAGTTGCAAGCACTTGGCAAAAATATAGCAACCACCCATAAGGGCACTACTAGGGAAAACCCTAGTAGTAGCGCGGGCCACCGTGCTACTAATAAGGCGCTATAGCTATTACTTAGCTGTAGCGCGTGCGACACGCGCTACTGCTAAGACACATAGACATAGCGTTTGTTACCTCCCGCGCCGCTGCTAATCTAGCTAGTAGCAGCATGTTTACTTTCCATCGCTACTAGTATTCTTTTTTTATTTTTTATTTTGAGTGTATTCATACGTCGTTATACAAATTTTGGTACAATACCAATTATCAGGTTTATATCATTATGTCCATAACAATGTGTCAAATGAAGGTGGATTAGGTTCAAATGGACGCAATAAGTGTTGCATGTCAAAAGTATACTACTAATCCAAACTTGATCTAGTTTGGACTAGTAGTACTTTCGATGTGCATCACATGTTGCCTCCACTTGAATCTAATCCGCTAGCACAAGCTATTTAATCATCATCATAGTCATTACCACCAACAGTAGTTATTTAATCATCATAGTCATAGTGTAGCACATCATCATCTTCAAACTCATTCTAGCTAGATAATCACCACAAACACTAGCTGCGGTAGTTATCTAATCACCACCAACACTAGCTAATAATAATCATCATAGTCATTACCACCAACACTAGCTATTTAATCATCATAGTCATAGTGTAGCAAATCATCATCTTCAAACTCATTTCTAGCTAGCTAATCACTCCTGCTACTCTCTCTCAGGTAAAATAACGTAAAACATGTGTAGCACTCCTGCTTCATCAAGTTGGAGCATGCAGATGAACCTGTCTCCTAATCATGGGCTACGCTTCTGATTGCTGCCCCCTAGTACTTCTCTGCGATCATTCACAATTTTTCTCTAGTCTTTCACTATTAAGCATTCCTCGCTATTAGAAATCTTGAATGCACTAAAGTGCATCGTAGGATATCTTGGTCGTAAGTTAATAATTCTCATGCGACCTTTAATCTCGATCCAATGAGGCACAACATTCATCGGGAGTCCCTGTTGAAGAACATCATATAGTAACATACTTAGCAATGAAGTTTAGCTTAAAAAATAATGTATGGAAAAGATGCACTGAGGACAAATAGTAAAAAACATACCATATTTCCTAAATAGATGTGACCGTAGTTCAGTAAGAACACTATTGGTCGCATGTTTTGAGTACTAAGATTTTCAAGTTCAGGAAAATAATTTGTCTTGACAGTATGATGATCCTCAAGCCATGAAACATAATGACTTATCTCCTCGTAGTTTAGTTCAGCCCCGGTACAGTAGTAGGTCCTGTCTACCAAGCGCTGGACATGTTTGCTTGATTGGAAATAAGCTGCCAATAGAAATTAGTTGTCAACTATTTTGAATAAACAATATCAAAGACATAAATATGGTTGAGAAACTCACATAATGGTATAACTGGAGGCGTCTGCACGTCGACCCAGATGTCGATATTACTTTCAAGATCATCTTCCGGCTGAATATCAAAGGTGATAACCATATCAGGCTCAAATGCATAAGTCTTGCATTGGCTTGCCAAGTTTTGCATCCAAAATAGGTGTAGGTGTCTGTGTTGTATAATTTAGCGTGGAAAATACAACCATGCTCGGTCTTCAAGTAAACTCTCTTTACCTCCTCAGTAGTTTTCATAGGACTGAAACCTATCTTATCCAAGACAAAAACTCTTGCATGGCAGGGGATGCGCTAGTAGAATAGTAAAAAAATAAATTATAAGTTGAAGCAAACGAAGCAGATGTCATGCTTAATTACGAAAAAAGACTTGTCGTTGTGACTTACTGTATCCACTTTGAAGTTCTCGTCCAGCTTGATGCTGAAGCGCCTATCATCATCTAGGAAGATTTTTTCGCACAGGTCGCGCTCGTCTTCGCAGTATTTGCAAATACCGAAATCCTTTTCGTCCTCAGACATTTCCTATGTTCATAGTTGAAACAATAATTGGAAATCGATCGAAGACAACTACCATGATACTCAACACACAAATCCGGGGCACTCGATATTTCCTACATATTGTGGCACAAGTCATGCCAAAATTCATAGAAAAATCTGGCATGACCTTTGCTAAAATAGGACATATTGAGCGCCTGAAATTTGCCTGAACGGAAATGAATCAACACTCTGGCAAAACATAGGCCACTCGGAGGTGTAACCTGCAAACATGACCGGCCACTTGGGCAAGCACATATCCTATTTGAGCAACACAAGATATACATTTCAAAATATCTTATAGGACTCGTATTGACATGAGGTTTCAATAAGCAAAACCAAATCGTAAAATAAATAAGTATTCAAATTAGCATGCATTCAATAAGCAAAAGTAAATCATCTCTTGCGTCTGTACATCGTCGAATATTATCACTAATACATCCCGAATAGTATCATACATATAACATCACTAATACAACTAAAACCCTAGCGAACGACGGGTATCGGCGCGGGCGGTGGACACCAAAGAGAAGGAACCATCACAGGATCATAGCTCCAGTGAGATCCCTGGAGAACCTGCCAGGTACTGGAGAACTTGTGCTCTAGTGCAACCAAGTAGCCACGGACGTGCGGGTCCTCCTCGCCGACACGGTGACGTACCACCTCCGCGGGGTCCTCAAGCCTCTCGACCATCACTGGCCCACGCGACCGCCACCAAAGAAGGTTCGGGTCAACGACGGCGTCCTCCACCGAGTCGACGACGAGGATGCGGGATAGGCGTCGTCGACTTTGATGCGGGAAAAATTGCTTTAACTAAGAAAATAACAACAAATGTGACATGTTCAACTAGTTCTATTAGTTCATACTAAAAATAACTTACTATAAATAAAAATAAACTAGTACCTAATTAGTACCTAGTTCTTACTAACTAATTAGAACCTAGGAACTACTGCCCTAATTACCATCTAATTTGATGAACCTAGGGATGGAAAGTGGTAGCGGATATTCCAATTATCCAACTTAAAAGTGAAATAAGTGGTCAAATTTTACTCGTTTTATGATTAATCTTACAAATCATTATGCATTACAATAGTGTTTATTCATCATCTAAGAAAACATCATCTAAGAAAACATCCGAGACGCATCTGTATCTGATAACATCCGCATCCGATTTGTTTCCGCCCATACATGAACCCTAACTAATTTGATGCAACTAAAATTTGAAGAACCCTAGGCAGAGGTAGGGGAGGGGGAGGAGCAGGCGTGCTCATCTCGGGTGCCTGCGGCGAGGGAGGGTCAGGCGGCGTCGAGGTCGGGGTCAGGAGTCGGGCGCGCGGCGGAGGGCGGCGTCGAGGTCAGGATCGGGGTTGGCGTCGAATCCGGGGTCGGGGGCGGCATCGAGGGTGTGCGGAGAGCGACGGGAGAGCGGGCGGAGGCCGATGGGAGACGGCGGCGACGATAGCGGTGGAGTTGGATTTGGTGGAAGTGGCCGTGGGGAAGAACGAAGTGGGCGGTTAAGTCAGAAGTAGCAGTAGCGCGTTCCTGAAAGTGCGCTACTGCTAAGTTTGCTATAGCGCATTCCTAGATACGCGCTACTGCTATTTCTTTCTCTTTCCCCCCTTTTTCATTTATTTTCTTTACATTTTATTTTTTTCTTTCACCATTTTCTATTTCTATCATTTTCATTTACTTTTCTATTTGCTTTCCATTTAATTTTATATCTTTAGCAGTAGCGCCGCTGTGGCACCCCGGCTCAGAGAAACCGGAACGCCCCGTATTCTAGCCCATAGATCGAGGAGAAGTCTTCTGGAATACGGCACTGCTTAGCATAGAACAAACCAACTTTCTATTATTACACAAATATGAATACAAGGTCTCCGATATTACAATGAATAACATCGGTACGGTGACACTACGCCATCCTCAGTTGCTCTATGCAAGCAGCAGAAACAACTCGAAGCAGCGGAATAACTCTAGCAGCGGAACAACAATGACGGTGGTGAACTCCACTCTGCAGGGACTCTGGCTGGAACGCTTATCCTAGATCGCAAACAAGGACTCCACGGCAAACAAGCAATCAAATCCGGAATGACCTGCAAGCTGGCATGACACGCCAGGTCAGTACATTGAATGTACTTGCAAGCTCACAATAACCAGAAGCATTCAAGACAGACAACAGCATGGCAATTACAGGTTAAACAGGAATTATCGTGATATCATCAGAACAACATGGCATGACCAATATAAACACGATACAACTATCACAACACAAACATATTAATCCGACAATACTAGCATGCAACACGATGACACTACCTGCACCATTTATTATGCTCGGGTTATCTCATAACCAACACATGCATCACTTACCAACCTCGGACATCACACAATCATCTCAGGATCAAATCCAGCTTGGTATAACCAATATCGTAGTAATCAATAAGTGACCACAAGGAGCTTGATTTGTACCCACGACTTTCGTATCACATCACGAATATACAACAACTCGGTATCTTCAATACCACCGTGATCCTTACGGCGATCACAACCACGACCAACACTTGGTCCCAAACCGTGATCCTTACGGCGATCACAACCCGACCAATACATGGCCCGTGATCCTTACGGCGATCACCACCCGACCAACACTTGGCCAACTTATCTCACTGTTATTAAGCACATTATTCTTATTACTGTTGACTCATGGTGTGACCTTCTCTCGACCTGGGCCCTTATCCACGGGCGCGACCATCGATAGATTTAATACACACTCTGCAGAGGTTAGTACACTGTACCCACACTACAGAACCCATGGCCTCGCACTCCCATTCGGGTGGACCAACGGCGTTCCGACAAAACTGATCTACTGTCATGACACTCTTCCGGCCATTCCGACTCACTCCTCATTGAGCTAAGTCATGGGTGGCCCCGTGCCTACCTCCATACACAATGACCACCGTCATGGCCCAAAACATAAACGATCCCACCCGGGGATCCGCCAGCTATAACAACTACGGGCACACAATGTTATGCTCCGCCTACCTGATCAGTGTAGTGCGTGCCCATAACCTTCCCTCGTTGGAGGCACCGGTGAGAGGCACAACAATAGACCCAGTTAGGACCGTCCCATACCGGTAAGCGTGGTTGCACTGGTCAGCATCCATTCAGCGGCACCATGACTCAGCCAACAATTGTTCAAGTTCAATATAATCCGGTTAACTTGAATGCAAATATGATAGGCCATGGTAAAATGCATGAACATAATATCAACATCATCATGAGAGTATCACATAACTTTCCACCATATCAACAATAAATCATATCCACTGAGCATCACATACTGACTGGCACGACCATCTCCAACATCAACATGTACAACTAGAAACCATAAACATATGAAAGGTAATACTAGCAGGTGTAACATGATCACAGAGTACAAAACAACATATCACAGAAGTGAACATGCAACTCTAAACATCACAGGAACAACCAGAACCATCTTTTTCACAAGCAAACAATTAATAAAGATTCAAGTTGAAAACCATGGCAACTGCATCGCTATCATGCAAGTGGGTATTGTGGCTTGCCTGGGGATGAAGAAGGCATCGGGGAGAAGTGCGGTGAAGCCGCAGAAAGATTCGCCGGAAAATTCACTAAGGAAGATTAGCTAGGCAAATAAATTTGAACATTTGCATGGGGCAATTATTTGGACATATAAACATGCCCAAAAAGGTTGGGAATCAATAGGAGAAATAGAAAATGACACTTCCTTCACAAAGTGCCATTCAGGGCAGAATAGGAAAAGGAATATTGGGGAATTATTTTTGAACATGGCAACAAAAAGTGTTTCCATATTTGATCAAGATATGACCCAAACAATTTATGAGAATTATTTGGGAATTTTTGGAGTGAGGGAAATATAGTTTGCTTCACAACCTAGGGCAATTGAAGTTATTCCTTTAATAGAAAAGGAATATTCCCAATAAAAAGAATATTGGGATTTGGGCTAGGATGGAAATGACAGGGTTTAGGGAAAGATTTGGGAATGACAAGCCACACTAGAAGCAAAGAAGAAGACATCTTCTTTAGTTTCCAGACCACAAAGCCACGAAAAAGAAAAACTCAGGCACAAACCTCGGAAAAACAAAAGAAAAAGAAAGGGCCAAAAATCATGCTGTCACAAACCTTACCCCCTTAAAGAAATCTCGTCCTCGAGATTTGGTTGCTTAGGGAACAAGTATGAATATTCTGACTTAAGGAAACCGTTTCCAACTCGGGTATCCTTTTTCCTTTATTGTTGTTCCCATTAAATTTTTATCTGACTGGCCCTGGGTGGTTTGCTTTACTGTATCCTCATTCCGACAGATCTTACCTGCTTGTTCATGCTTATATAGGCTCCAATTTCTTTTTAGACCTGCTGACTAGCTGAGTGTGATTTAATTATCATGACTGAAATATATGTCCGTCTCACAAATCCAAAAGTGATTTCCGCTGGGTGTGCCACCAGGCACTGACAACCTTTCATGTAATGATGATCATAATTTTCTGATGAAAAATCAAGCTATAAGCCATTGCATCGGGTTTCTCCACTAAATACTGGTCCTTTGGGTTCCAAACAGTGAGTTAAAACATAACCGTTTACTGACAGATTCTGACTCATCGCAGAAGTTTCTGAATCATGTTAACCGGTTCCACTGTCGTGAGTATCAGATCTGTATCCAATATTTGGTTGTCTCCTATCACGGCCATCGTAAAGGGTTTGGTCTGTATGATAATATCTACAGACTCGACTGATGGTGATTCTGACGGGAAAATTTTGTTCACGACAGGCTATCCATGATGATTCATGTAGGTGAGGACTCAGGCTTCCAAACAGTTATTTCTCATGCCAATTACTCATGCTGTAGGCATATCCATGTGGATCAATACTATCTTAGACTGTCTGGGGGATCTGTACCATGGGGGTCGTGTACAATTTTCATATCTGCATCACTCGTCTTGCTCCTTCATCATTGTTTTCTTGGTCTGGATCTTTGGCTGAAAGAGCTGGGTCATATTGCTTCTTTGTATGACCATAGGTACTGTCGGTGCAATTTTTTGGCAATTGTAGCTTATCCTCATTTTTCTTGACTGGGTAACCTATTAAATGTCAGGTTCAACACCTCTCAAATTCTAATCGTTGGGAAATGATCATTTGAAACCCTTGCAAGAAATCGGCAAATAAATCAGTAGCCACCAGAACAGTCTTTACCACTCAGATCTAGAACATTACTGAAATAACTCAACCATGGCTCAAGACAGCTGAAAAGCAGCTCAGAGCATGAGACCGGGTCGATAAGAAGGTGTCAGCTCCCTAAAATAGCCAAAAAGCAGCTATAGGGCTACTGTCACAAAGAGAAACTCACCATCTATACGAGACGGCTGAAAAGCAGCCCAGACTCGTGACAATAGTTGAAGAGAGAAACAAAAATTGGCATCCACCCCGGATAGCTAGAAACAGCTCAGATCATAGGCGTGGTGCCGTCATTGGAGAAAAGGGGACAAGGGCTCATCAGGATCATTTTCCAGGTTCACGGGTACTTGTATTGAGCTCATTGATGTCGTCAATCCTCATAATCCTTAGTCACACTATGGTGTATATTGGCTTTATTCTCGTAACCATCCTCACGTGGTTATCAGATCCTCATCCGAGTGACTTGTAAGATCTTGATGGTATGCTCATTGCATATATATGAGGACCTGATTCCGAGACAAACGTTCATTCTGACTGATTCTTGATTCTGACCAAAATGTTGCGGATCTGATTCTTGGGATTCACTGCCATATGTTGTCAATTCACAGTGTACTACCTTGTACCAATGTCTTACTAAGGAATATTTGCTGGCTTGTGCTCGAAACTTTCATCGGACAGCTTGCTGAAGAAGATTGGGTATCGTGCTTCATAAGCTTACCCCCTTTAAAGAGTTTGCCGGGGAAAGACTCAGTACCTAATGCTGGAAGCTTTTGCGGTTGCGTACTGAAGAAGATAGGGTACCTTGCACGGGGAATCATCCACGTATCATACTGAGGAAGATAGATGAATCTTGCCTTGGAAACTTATCTGGTATCTTGCAAGGGAAGACTGGGTTGCTTACACCCGAAACTTCTTATTGTGATATGCGGACCAATTTCCACATATATAACCATCTGAATATTTCTGATGTTGATTTCTTACATGAAACGGGTTTTGCAGGACTATCCTCCTTTCTGAGTACATGCTATATTTTTGCTTGCTTCCAGGTACATCGAGTTCCAAAATCATCCTCAACGAAAAATTCAACTTGTATCTGAGCCATATCTTTGATAATATTCTGTCAACCTTGCACACAATTTATCTTCCTGCTGATTTAATAATTTTGTTGTAATGAGTGCATGCTCATGCAAACTTGATACTAATGGTCCATCCAGGATTTCTTTTGTATTCAGACGAGGTATTCCAATTTTCACTGCAGTCAGCTGATAATTCCATTCTGTTTAGCTGAGTTTCCAAATATATGCATTTCTTGCTGACTCTTCGGGTCCGGTGTCGGCTGATGAGCAACTTTAATAGGAGAAGACATTGTAACACCGAAGGCCGAAAGAAAGGAACAACAGAAACAATTATGACAAAAGCACACAAGCATACTACTAAGATAATCAATCAAGCAATCATCATATATTACTGGTACTCACACAATAATATGCATGCACACCTAAGCACACAAATCTCGCGGAAACTCCGGTATTGTGGTCTAATATGCTGTGATGATGTGCAAGAGGATGAATAAATGTGTGGAAGAATTGGTGTAAACAGCGCTACACCAAGTGCTAGCTTAGCCAGATAGCAACCTGGACTAGCTCGGAGGCGAGGACGTACTCGGTAATCATGTATTGGGACACGAAGGTCGCAACCACATCATTATCAAGCGGACGGAAAAAAAGATCCGTACCCATCCAAGAAATAGGATTGCGGGGAAAAACTGAGGCTGCTGACATTGCCCTTTCTTGATAACTAAGATCATTAAGGGTTGCCAACATGACAAAATAAAGGAACGATCCGGGATAGAAGCATGTCCATCACCAAAACGATAGGCAGGACTGAAGGAAAGACATCGGTGCGATACCTGAGCACCATTTTTGCAAACAGTGTCGGGATCACTTGGCATCACTCTGCTGGGACAGAAACGACACCAAACACCGAAAGAGAAAGGAACTAGAGAAATGCAAAGGTTGAGCTGTAGTTGATCCGAACGGACGCCAGCTACACTCACTAGATAAACCGTTAGTGACTAAATCATAATCTATATGCATGCTATGCGACAAACAAATGCAACAATCAAGTGAAACAAACCAACTGGGGTCTATACTACCGCTTTCTAATGTTCGCACGGTCTAGGGCGTCCTACAGCCAGACCTGCTCTGATACCAAGCGCTGTGGCACCCCGGCTCAGAGAAACCGGAATGCCCCGTATTCCAGCCCAGAGATCAAGGAGAAGTCTTCTGGAATACGACACTGCTTAGCATAGAACAAACTAGCTTTCTATTATTACACAAATATGAATCCAAGGTCTCCGAATTACAATGACTAACATCGGTACGGCGACACTACGCCATCCTCAGTTGCTCTATGCAAGAAGCAGAAACAACTCGAAGAAGTGGAATAACTCTAGAAGCGGACCAACGACGACAGTGGTGAACTCCACTCCGCAGGGACTCTGGCTGGAACGCTTATCCTAGCTTGCAAACAAGGACTCCACGGCAAACAAGCAATCAAATCCGGAATGACCTGCAAGCTTGCATGACACGCCAGGTCAGTACATTGAATGTACTTGCAAGCTCACAATAACCAGAAGCATTCAAGATAGACAACAGCATGGCAATTACAGGTTAAACAGGAATTATCATGATATCATCATAACAACATGCAATGACCAACATAAACACGATACAACTATCACAACACGAACATATTAATCCGACAATACTAGCATGCAACATGATGACACTACCTGCACCATTTATTATGCTCGGGTTACCTCGTAACCAACACATGCATCACTTACCAACCTCGGACATCGCACGATCATCTCAGGATCAAATCAAGCTTGGTATAACCAATACCGTAGTAATCAATAAGTGACCACAAGGAGCTTGATTTTTACCCACGACTCTCGTATCACATCACGAATATACAACAACTCGGTATCTTCAATACCACCGTGATCCTTATGGCGATCACAACCACGACCAATACTTGGTCCCAAACTGTGGTCCCTACGACGATCACAACCCGACCAATACATGGCCAGTGATCCTTGCGGCGATCACCACCCGACCAACACTTGGCCAACTTATCTCACTGTTATTAAGCACATTATTCTTATTACTGTTAAGCACATTATTCTTATTACCCACTGGCTATAACAACTACGGGCACACAAGGTTATGCTCCGCCTACCTGATCAGGGTAGCGCGCGCCCATAACCTTCCCTCGTTGGAGGCACCAGCGAGAGGCACAACAATAGACGCAGTTAGGACCATCCCATATCGGTAAGCGTGGTTGCACTGGTCAACATTGATTCAGCGGCACCATGACTCATCCAACAGTTGTTCAAGTTCAATTTAGTCCGGTTAACTTGAATGCAAATATGCTGAGCCATGGTAAAATGCATGAACATGATATCAACATCATCATGAGAGTATCACATAACTTTCCACCATATCAACAATAAATCATATCCACTGAGCATCGCATACTGATTGGCACGACCATCTCCAACATCAATATGTACTACTAGTAACCATAAACATATGAAAGGTAATACTAGCAGGTGTAACATGAGCAGAGAGTACAAAACAACATATCACAGAAGTGAACATGCAACTCTAAACATCACCGGAACAACCATAACCATCTTTTTAACAAGCAAACAATTAAAAAAGATTCAAGTTGAAAACCATGGCAACTGCACGACTATCATGCAAGTGGGTATTGTGGCTTGCCTGGGGATGAAGAAGGCACCGGGGAGAAGTGCGGTGAAGTCGCGAAAAGATTCGCCGGAAAATGTTCTCTCTCGGAGGGGGCAGATTGAGGGCAGGGGCAAAATGGTCATTTTAAGTATGCCAAAACAAAATGAAAGTGACACCAGTAGAAAGGGCATGACAAAACGAAGAAGTGAGTGTTGGTTTCACCTCAAACGAAGTTACGGTTAAAAAGATAGGGATGATTTTCTGCCAGGGACCTATCTATAAAAAATTATTTTACAGTCTGGGCCAAAACAGAAAATTGGAAAGCGTATACTGTGGAATGCATTTCCACTTAAATGACGTGGCAGGGGTGGGGCTGGGGCTGGTCAACGCCTGAGAGACTGACGGGTGGGTCCCACCTTATCCACTCCCTCTCTCTCCTTTCTTCTCTTCTTCCTCTCCCCTTCTCCCGACGTGCGCGCCCGCAGAGCAGAGGAGGCCGAGCGCTCCGGCGACGGCCGCCGGGGCTGCAGGGCACCTCCGGCGAGGCTCCACCCATGGATGAGCTCGTCCAGGAGAGCCGCTTCCAAAGGGACAAGTCCCGGCCGTCGGGACGGGTGGAGGCGATGGCGGTTTGGACTCCGGCGAAGGGTCTTCGGGAGGAGATGAGACTCAAGGCCATAGTGGCTCCGGCGAGGGGAAAAGGGCATGGGGAGGGTCGCCGGAGGGGTGGTGCTCTACTGGCGGTGGTGGGATGGAGAGAAAGAGGCTACACTGCCCGAATTTAGGAGGGGGCTGGCGTCAGGCACGACGGCCATGAGAGGGACAGAGAGCTCTTGGAGCCCGAACGAGAGGCTGGGGAGGGAGCTGGGAGTGAGGCGAGGCCATTTATAGGCGGGGCGAGGGAGGCCGAGCTGGCACCGCCGGCGATGCGTTTCCGGAGCCGCGGACGCGTGTGCTCACGCATGGACTCGGGGGAAGGCGACGGCAACGCACAAGGAGGAGCTCACGGGGCAGAGGAGGCCAAGGGGCGCAGGGAGGAAGATGACGACAACGAACGGATCCAAAGCTCCACTGTGCTCTCGTGGGCGTGCGGCGCTTTGCATCAGTGAGGATGCTGCCGGAGGGGGAGAGGGGTCCATCGGAGCAGCGACGACGAGAGCTACCTACTGGACATCATCACGGGCGCGAACCCGACGAGAGGGAGCGGTGCCAAAGAACAAACAGTGCTCTAGACATGCAACAGTGCATAGAGCACGCGCACAGGCATGCCAGCTGCGCGGTCACCACATGACATGGAACATTAAACGCTCTACAATACCCAAAATGGTGTCTAGTGGTAAGTCCTTCGAAGATAGGTTTGAAATGAGGTGGTAACTAGGTGAAAGAGGCTCTGGTGAAAAAGAAATAACCCTCTGAAGTTTACTGCAGTAAACTTCATCAGCTCAATGAGGTCAGGGACAAGCTATGGGCCAAATAAGTTGTCTGGGGTGTTTAGGATAGGAAGGACTATGATCCTGGAGGTTGGGAGGGTCAAAAGATCAAGATTTACTGCAGTTGCTTCACAACTGCATACTTGGTCCAGAAATGAAGATCAGCAAGATGCACTCACATGGAGTGTCCACTTGAGCTCACATTGGGCAAGGCTTAGTCATTTGGTCATATTAATATGCTGTAAAAAGCTCATGCCAAATGGACAAACCAAAATAGCACTTGCTTCACAAACATCTCTGCTGACCAGAAACTTTGAATAATTATGGTGGTCAAATGGATCAATGAAATGATGCCAATATTCGTGGAGAGATGTTTCATGGATATAAGAATGATCTGGTAATTTATCAGGATTATTGAAGCAATATAAAATATACTTGCTTCACAACCTGAAAATTTTGCCAGAAACAAAGATTTGCTCCTGTGCTCACATAGATAATTGGATGGGGCTGGAAATGGGTGGAGGGGGTTAATATGAGCACATTAGGAGTGTGCAAAAGTTCAACTCATTTGGGTACTCCTAGCTAGTACTTCCTTCACAAAGCCTTTTGTCAGACAGTAACTTTGAAAATTCACTAAGGAAGATTAGCTAGGCAAATAAATTTGAACTTGTGCATGGGGAAATTGTTTGGACATATAAACATGCCCAAAAAGGTTGGGAGTCAATAGGAGAAATAGAAATGACACTTCCTTCACAAAGTGCCATTCAGGGCAGAATAGGAAAAGGAATATTGGGGAATTATTTTTGAACATGCCAATGAAAAGTTTTGCTATATTTGATCAAGATATGACCCAAACAATTTATGAGAATTATTTGGGAATTTTTGGAGTGAGGGAAATATAGGTTGCTTCACAACCTAGGGCAATTAGAGTTATTCCTTTAATAGAAAAGGAATATTCCTAATAAAAAGAATATTAGGATTTGGGCTAGGATGGAAATGACAGGGTCTAGGGAAAGATTTGGGAATGACAAGCCACACTGGAAGCAAAGAAGAAGGCATCTTCTTTAGTTTCCAGACCACAAAGCCACGAAAAAGAAAAAGTCAGGCAAAAACCTCGGAAAAACAAAAGAAAAAAAAAGGGCCAAAAATCAGGTTGTCACAGCCTTTCAGCGTAAACGCGCTGCTACAAAGCAAGTAGCGGTAGCACGGTTCAACGTAGATCGCTACTACTATGTGTAGCCTGTCGGCTAAGCCGTGGGAATTTTAGTAGTAGCGCTTTTATCTTCAGGCGCGCTACTGCTACAACTGTATTTGTAGCGCCGTTTACACCAGTGCGCTGGTGCTACTTAGCAACAGCGTGCTTTTTTAACACGCGCTACTGCTGAAGTTCTGTGTATAAGGGTTTCTCTAGTAGTGGAACGCGCTTGAAGACTATCAACTCATATGCTTCTCCCCCTTTTGTTAGTAATGATCAAAAAGGTTTGAGGACATAGAGCATCTACTCATTCCCAGAAGGAGCAGATGATGGCGCATGGTCGACGGTGGAGTTCGATGGTGCAGAAGGGCCTGGTGCAGCATCGAGATGAAGTGAAGCCATGGTTGGTGAAGTGGCATCATCTTCTTCATCGACGACTCTCGCAACAATAGTTGTTGCAGAAGATGAGTACTCAGAATCTTCAATTGAGGGAGTACGGCGCCAACTTGCATTTTGTGGAGGTCTGGAGTCAAATTTGAATCCTTCTGTGAAGCCATCTTTGCAAAGATCTTCCTCAGGGCATAGCAGGGTGAGACTCTTCCAAGACCGCCGACAGGCTTCATGGGCAACAAATGAGTTCTTGGTGGCTAAGTTGCGAATGTGATTGACATCCACCAAGAGGCTCTGCATCTGATGCTTGAGCCAGTCATGATGCTTATCCTGCTTCTGATGTAAGGCCACAAGAAGCTCACGGTCAATGAGTACACGTGAACGCTTCCGAGGCCTTTGAGAAACTGTACTAGGAGTGGCTTCAGTGTTAGTTCGGTGTGGAAGGCGCATCTGACCAGCCAGTGGATATGCATGAGTTGCAGCATTGGGCACATGAATGCCTTCTATTGGTTGCGTGAAGCTTTGATGATCAACATTGTGAAGATACAGTGGCTCCTTGGCAGGCTCGGGGTAGATGTCTTCGACAGACAGATCAACCTCAGGCAGAAAGACCACGTGGTTGCGGGCTGAGGGCTGATAGTCAACAGAAGAGTGGAGTTTGATCAAGCGCATCACCCATGGAGCATAAAACTTCAAGCCAAATAGATCAATCCCAGATGCAGCTAGTTGTCTAATAAAGAAATCCTGGGTGTTGAATCTGATGCCATTGACAATATGGAATACCAATGTCTTCAGGGTCCCTTCAAGTTTGGCTTCAAAAGAATATCCCTTGATTGTATAAAATGCAGGAGTAATAGTTGCACTGCTGATAGCTCCAGAAGAGATCAGAGGATATCTTTGGCTTCGTATAAGGATTCTTGGCGCTATCGAAGAATGTATTTTGTGCCCTGAAGCTGGTCACGCTGAAGGGACCATGTGTGGTGGCAACACTTGGAAGCCTTCACTAATGCAGGATGCTGCTAACGCGACACTACGATCAGAGACCCTTCAAGAAACTCTGTGCGATGCCATAATCGCAAACGGTGTTGTATGAAAAGCGTCAAAAAGGTGAAAACATTTGCGATGGAGGATGCAACAAACATGGTTCAGATTTTAGTTGCGTGTGCTTTCCAAGGCATATGGTTTAGTCCAATGAACTGTTTGCGATGAGGCAGAACAAAACAAATGGGCAGCCTGATGAAGGCGTGTGTGATATAGAGCATACGGTTCACTCGGATGAACTGTTTGTGATTAGGCAACACAAAAGAAATGGGCAGCCAGATGAAGGTGTGTGTGATATACATCATACGGTTCACTCGGATGAACTGTTTGTGATTAGGAAACACATTAGAAATGGTCAGCCAGATCAAGGTGTGTGTGATTGAGGGCATACGCTTCAGAAGGATTAACTATTTGCGATTAGGCAACAGAGCAAAAACGGGTAAGCCAGATCAAAGTGTATGTGATTGATGGCATACACTTCACATGGATGAACTGTTTGCGATTAGACACAACAAACTGAAACAGTTAGATAGATCAACGTGTGTGTGCTAGACGGGCACACCTATTGTAATTAAAAGATGTGTGCTAATATTGCCTATTGCGGTTCACCCTATGGTGCAAACGCCACGTACGCGGCCGAGAAGTCGTACGTGCCCACCTACGCCTTCCGGGAATAGTGCCGCACTTATAACCGTCAGTAAATTTTGAGCATGCGTCCCATCACATTCCAAATTGCAAACTTGTTCACACCGATCAAAACCTAAATGGTTTCCCACTTAGGAGCGTATTACTACGCAGTTATAAATACTACTACTCCAAGATGACTGCACATTCCTCCTCAACTCCTCATCCACAAAAAGTCAAAAACAAACAAGTCATTCATCATCGTTCCCTTGCGTCCGCCATGGCCAGCATGAGTTTTGGGTCGAGAGATTGCCACCAGGGAGAGGCGAGCCTGCAAGCAGGAGCACGAGAGATGTCCCGCCTTGCCGTGATAGCAGCCAACATGTCCCGTCGCACGGCCGTAGCAGCAGAGAGGTCCTGCCGCGCCGCCGAAGCAGCACGGAGGACCCGCCACACCGTCGATGTAGCAGACTGGTCCGGCCGCGCCGTGTAAGCAGAAGATATGTCCCGCCGTGCCGCGAAAGCAGCAGAGATGTCCTTCCTTGCCACGACGGCCTGGGAAAATGTCTCGCGGGTAGGCGAGGACTCTTACACGCGCATGCGTGCCCTTGTCCATAGGCAGATAGCTCAGATCTCCAGGTGGGCGAGGTTGCAGGATGACCTGCAAGCCTTGTTTGAACTGTGTACCGATGTCATCCGGCAACTAAATGAGAGCAATGCGAAGCTCCGGGCCGAGCGCGACCTGCTGAGGGTGAAGATCATCGAAAGTGCGGAGCACCAGGAGCAGACCACTGTCTTGTTGAAGAGGACCGGCGTCATTGTCGAGAAACTTATAGACGAGAATAACAAGCTGCGGATCGAGCGCACAAGGCTGGTGGAGGAATCCATGGATGCTCTCAAGCAGCATCTTGAGGACAAGAAAGAGCTCGTTGCCGCTCGCCGTGGAGACTAGTTCCCGCGGCCTACAGCAACTCATCAAGAAAGTAGAGATCAGCGAGCCAGATCGTTGTCTTCCTTCT
This sequence comes from Triticum aestivum, assembly GCF_018294505.1. Classification (NCBI taxonomy): domain Eukaryota; kingdom Viridiplantae; phylum Streptophyta; class Magnoliopsida; order Poales; family Poaceae; genus Triticum; species Triticum aestivum. Next base: position 10,461,099 of record NC_057795.1, on the reverse strand, counting down.
TCTTCTGCCCTTGTGTATTTCTGCGTTGCCGCATGTGGTTTTTTTAGTTATGTTTCTAAATATGCACGACAATTATTATTCACTGTCATCGTCCTTATATTCATCATGCTTGCTATAAGTCGCAGTCGATGCTATATAGGTCCGTCAGATCTACATCAAGATCCGTGCAAAACTTTCTTTTCTGATTTTCATTTTTCTGTCTTAAATCTCAGTCCAGTGAGACATAGAGCCACGCCGTAGGACAGATGCTTGGGCGCCATTAATGGAGAGGTTAGGAGGGAGGTGCACGGTGGGTAGCGGTCAAAGGGCTCTCCTCCTGATGAGTAGGCGCAGGGGTCTGATCGCATGCCTTCCGTACTCAAATAGCTACCCCGCACAACACCTCCTAGCCAATAAAAAAAGGGGACACATGGCCGCACGTAATTGGTAAGTCGAACGCCCACGGTTTCAATAATACTTGTGTTTCTGATTTGTAACATGACAACACTTGTTCCAAAATTACTTTGTTGATTGTTAATGTGTGGGCCATCGCAAATCGGACAGAAAAATTACCACAATATGTTGGTGCCATGTCATGAGACCATGCCAAGTTTCATGATTTTCAGGCATGTTTTGGAATTACATGAATTAAAGAACCAAGTTTCTCAATCTTTCTGGCCGAGCCACGACGCCCAGATGTTTGAATTTCACCCCCATCTCTTGCATGAGACATATAAATTCACCAAAGGACACATATGTGATTTTTCAAACAACTTTGATGCACTCGAGCATGTGCTTGTAGTTCAAATTTGAATTATCCATATTAAATGCCCAGAAACTCAATTAATGTATAAAAAAGGCCAAACAAATCCGGAATAATTCCAAAATTTAGCATGGTACTTCTATTTGGTCTAATCTAGCTGTGTAAAAAAAATAAGGCGGGAGAAGGCAGTGTACGTATGTCGTTTCGCACACGGAGGTGACACGTTCCCTCTCGGAACCACGAGCCTTCTTGAGGGAAGCTCCGGTTTGCAAGAAGCTTACACCAAAGCTTGTCCCAATTCAGCCAAAAATATTACTGCAGGATGTTGGTGCCATGTCATGACACCATGCCAAGTTTCATGATTTTCAGGCGTGTTTTAGAATTAAAGGAACTAAAACAACCAAGTTTTTCAATCTTTCGGCTGAGCCACGACGCCCAGATGTTTGAATTTCACTCCCATCTCTTGCATGGGACCTAGAAATTCACCCAATGACACACATGTGTTTTTCAAAACAAGTTTGGTGCACCGGAGCATGTGCTTGTAGTTCAAATTTGAATTATGCACATTAAATGCCCAAAATCTCATTTAATGTATAAAAAAGGCCAAACGAGCCCGGAATAATTCCAAAATTTAGCACGGTACTTCTATTTGGTCTAACCTGGCTGTGTAAAAAAATAAGGCGGGAGAAGGCAGTGTACGTATGTCGTTTCGTACATGGAGGTGACACGTTCCCTCTCGAAACCACGAGCCTTCTTGAGGGAAGCTCCGGTTTGCAAGAAGGTTACCCCAAAGCTTGTCCCAATTCGGCCAAAAAAATTACCGCAACATGTTCATGCCATGTCATGAGACCATGCTAAGTTTCATGATTTTCAGGTGTGTTTTGGAATTACAGGAATTAACAAACCAAGTTTCTCAATCTTTGTGGCCGAGCCACGACGCCCAGATGTTTGATTTTCACTCCCATCTCTTGCATGGGACATAGAAATTCACCCAAAGACACATATGTGATTTTTCAAACAACTTTGGTGCACTGGAGCATCTGCTTGTACTTCAAATTTGAATTATGCACATTAAATGTCCAGAAACTCAATTAATGTATAAAAAAGACAACACAAACCCGGAATAATTTCAAAATTTAGCATGGTACTTCTATTTGGTCTAATCTGGCTGTGTAAAAAAATAAGGCGGGAGAAGGCAGTGTACGTATGTCGTTTCGCACACGGGGGTGACACGTTCCCTCTCGGAACCACGAGCCTTCTTGAGGAAATCTTCGGTTTGCAAGAAGCTTACACCAAAGCTTGTCCCAATTCAGCCAAAAATATTACCGCAGGATGTTGGTGCCATGTCATGACACCATGCCAAGTTTCATGATTTTCAGGCGTGTTTTGGAACTACATGAATTAAAAAAAAAACAAGTTTCTCAAGCTTCCGGCCGAGCCACGACGCCCAAATGTTTGAATTTCACTCCCATCTCTTGCATGGGACCTAGAAATTCACCCAAGGACACACATGTGTTTTTTCAAAACAAGTATGGTGCACTGGAGCATGTGCTTGTAGTTCAAATTTGAATTATGCACATTAAATGCCCAGAAACTCATTTAATGTATAAAAAAGGCCAAACGAGCCCGAAATAATTCCAAAACTTAGCACGGTACTTCTATTTGGTCTAATCTAGCTGTGTAAAAAAATAAGGTGGGAGAAGGCAGTGTACGTATGTCGTTTCGCACACGGAGGTGACAAGTTCCCTCTTGAAACCACGAGCCTTCTTGTGGGAAGCTCCAGTTTGCAAGAAGGTTACACCAAAGCTTGTCCCAATTCGGCCAAAAATATTACCGCAACATGTTCGTGCCATGTAATGAGACCATGCTAAGTTTCATGATTTTCTGGCGTGTTTTGGAATTACAGGAATTAAAAAACCAAGTTTCTCAATCTTTCTGGCCGAGCCACGATGCCCAGATGTTTGAATTTCACTCTCATCTCTTGCATGAGACCTAGAAATTCACCCAAGGACACACATGCGATTTTTCAAACAACTATGATGCACTGGAGCACGTGCTTGTAGTTTAAATTTGAATTATGCACATTAAATGCCCAGAAACTCAATTAATGTATAAAAAGGCCAAACGAACACGAAATAATTCCAAAATTTAGTATGATACTTCTATTTGGTCTAATCTGCCTGTGTGAAAAAAATTAAGGCAAGAAAAGGCAGTGTACGTATGTCGTTTCGCACACGGAGGTGACATGTTCCCTCTTGGAACCAAGAGCCTTCTTGAGGGAAGCTCCGGTTTGCAAGAAGCTTACACCAAAGCTTGTCCCAATTTGGCCAAAAAATTTACTGCAGCAAGTTGGTGCCATGTCATGACACCATGCCAAGTTTCATGATTTTCAGCCCTGTTTTGGATTTACAGGAATTAAAAAACCAAGTATCACAATCATTCCGGCTGAGCCACGACACCCAGATGTTTGAATTTTATTCCTATTTCTTGCATGGGACCTATAAATTCACCCAAAGACACACATGTGATTTTTCAGCAAACTTTGATGCATTGGAGCATATGCTTGTAGTTCAAATTTAAATTATGCACATTAAATGCCTAGAAACTCAATTAATGCATAAAAATGCCAAACGAACACGGAATAATTCCAAATTTAAACACGACACTCATGTATTAGTTGCATGTTCACTGTACGTAAATGTTCTAGCAACTCAAACACCATCCTTTCCCTCCGTAACACCATTTTGTCTTTCAAAAATAATGAAAACAATCAGGTATACCACAAACAGTTTACTAGAAAGAATCGTGTGGGACGTGATATAAAATATCTTGGCGCACCGTCTTGTTTGTCTTACGCAGGAAGATTCGTCGTCTACAGTCCACCGCCCCCGCTTGAACCACACTTGCGCGCCAGTTTCTGGGTGCCCCCATGCTAGTGTACGAATTCATTTCAAATGGAAGCTTGGAGGACATTCTTCACAACGATACAAACAAGCTTCTCAGCCTGGACGTACGTCTAAGTATTCTTCATCAATCAGCAACTGGCCTAAATTATATGCACTCGGAAACAAACAATAAAATTTTGCATGGTGATGTGAAACCAGCAAACATACTCTTGGGTGACAACCTTCGGCCGAAGATCTCAGATTTTGGCATATCTAGGTTGATTGCAAAAGGCAAGGAACACACTAAAAACATCATAGGCGACATCACTTATATGGATCCAGTATACTTGAGAACTGGCAAATTGACCGACAGAAGCGATGTCTACAGTTTTGGACTTGTCATCTTAGAGGTCATTAGCAGGAAGAGGGCCACTCATTCTGAAAATAACAGCTTACTGAACAGCTTCCTGGATTGTCACCGGGAAGGAAAGAAAGCAACTGAGCTCTTTGATAAAGAAATTGCAACGACAGGAAATCTAGAAATTCTGGACAAACTAGAAGAAATTGCTATGCTGTGTCTTAGCATGGTTGTCGATCAAAGACCATCAATGAAAGAAGTTAAACGGCAGCTTGACCTACTGCAGGGATCGGATACGCCCTAGGTTGGTTTTGGGATCTGATTTGAGTTTGAATAGCAGGTACGTTACGTGTAATAAGATAGGTAACTATCAAGTGTCAACGTCTGTTGTATTTGCAGTTCCAAGGAAATTTGTGCTACTGTACTGTACTAAGTGATCGTGTGTTTGACTTCGGTGTGACCAAATGTATGGATTGATTAATTAATCTATTTTCTGCGGCAGCGATTTGCTCTTGCTCGTCAACGAGATCATTATGTAAGTTAATCTTGTTGTTTCTCCAGCTATTTTTCAGCTTGTTAGTTGTGGCCGTAGCTAGACTTAGTTGTAGCATGATAGTGCTCCTGTAACACGACCACCTGAGAACAAAGGAAGAAGAAAAGCTGTAGGTCTTCATAGCACACCACAGTGCGGTGCAGCGATCGAAGTTCGTGTGCTTGTATAATTTTTATGATCTATATTAGCCCTACTATTTTTGTGTAAGTTTTAGGATTTGAATGCCAATATTTAAACCCCATTCCATTCCCTAGCTCAAAACTGATAGAAATAGAAAAATACCACTGTTCCTTTGGGCCAATAGAGCAACCTAACAGCCAGCTAAATTAGACCCACAACCAGTTCAACCAACCGAACCGGTATGCAGTAACATTCAACAGCACCCGACATGCCTGCGCACCATCCCATTGACATGCCGGCCCCAGCTCAATTGTCCCTAACCTCTAGATCGAGCTACCCAAAGCACAACCTCATGCACATCGCCGTGCACGACCCCACGCCCAGCACAAACCCCAGCCCCGATAGGCACCTTGAATCTGCCATTAAATATCCCATGTCGCCCTCGTAAGAAGCGCCCACAGTATGCTCCCTCACCGCTACCAGGCTACTCACAATGGACCGACTATCGCCGCAGTTGGTTCTCGATTTCAGTGCCCATGCCATGGTTTGGCCTGTACCACATAGAAGGATTCTCACGCTTAACACTCGAATACCCTCCATCTTCATAGCTCGTTGGGTTCCTTGACTCGCCGAATTCCTCTCTTGATATTCTAATATCCAGTATTATTGACATATATAAGGAACAAGCAATGCAGAAAATAGGACTTTTACCCTCATTGTGGGCCTAAACCTGGGCAGATCGCATGCCTCTGTCTTCTCTGTATTAGAGACCACTTGGCCTCCAAACATGATTCCACTCGACTACAAATTCTACATACCCCCCTTGTACCTCTCTTAGAATCAACGAGAAGTCCCTCGATAAGTGGTGATGTTCGACCATTGACTGCATGCCACTTCACCTTTATGGGCCTAGAAGAGAGCATTGTGTTATTATAAATCTAGGAGGGGGCAGAGTGGTAGAATAGTGCCCCCTAAATTTATAAGTTATAACATATTAACATGAGGTTTAAATATGGACCTCATAACTTAAAGTCATCGTTAGACTTTGTCTTAGTTATTCTTAGCAGATGCAGATGCTTGATCAGGCTATAATCATAATTATATAAGATTCTATTGTTTTACAGCTCATAAGTTTATGTTTTTTTTTCATGTGACACCAATCAAATAATAAGAATCAATAGAAACTATTATGAACTTCATAGCTAGGTGATATTCATGTCGTCCTCGAAAACGATTTAGGCCATATAAGTAATACACCCAACTGGTCCTTCGAAAAATTAAGAATTGGTCCACTTGGTACTCTTTTACTTCCATCATTCTTCCAATACTTGCAACCATCCAATCAGTCAAAAAACATAACCATCAATTTTGTTAGCACTTGTAGTGATTCGTGCCTAAATTCCACGCACCGATACTCCTTGTTCGTTTCGACACTCTACATATCAAACTGATCAATAGTTGATCTCCAACAGTTGTGGATATTGTTGAGAAACAAATGTTGGCGTATATTAGATATATATGAATGGTGGTTGATAAAAGGACTTAGCAAGTCCTTGATAGTCACACCCCTTGTTAGAAAGTTTAATCTAGCGATTTGCCTTTTTTTTCTAGAGTTTCTTGTGAAAATTTTAATATGTTATTGTTTCTTTCAATTTGTAAGCAACAAAGGTATTGGGCTTCTTCCAACTCAAAAACAATTATTGATCTTGCTGAACCTTTTATGTTAAAGTTTACTCTGGGCTGAGTTTTCTGCAATAATTGTAACATTGACACAAAGCTTAGAATAGAAATATGTATTTTCTTTTCTTTTTGAAACGCATCTCAATTAAACAATTTGAATTGTATCATAAGTGATAATTTAATATAGGATGGACGTTGGGAGAGGCATTGCTGCAATGGGGCCAAATCCAGACTTGTGTTGACAACGGAAGTGTTCGCACTCGTTTTTGGCGAACCTCCTGCCAAGGGAGGCATTCCTGCGGTAAAAGAGGACCTGAGTGAGGCACACTCAAGAAAGATGCTCAAGACATGGAGAAGATGCTAGGAAGTATATATGCACTATGGAGCAGGGCGCACACAAGGTCTATAGTGACCAATGATAGCTCTCCGAAGGTGATACGAGTTTCCATGTCCCAATCGGCAAGTGCCTCATCGATTCAGCGTGCTCCATGTTCCAGTCGACACACCAGTTGCTATGTAAAGAGTAGCTTGAAACCATGACAGTACCAATACGAGTTCAAATTTAAGTTTGGAGTTCACGTTTGAATTGCCCTATCTGAGAATATTAAAATGGATACAAAGATCCAAGACAGTGTTCGGTTGTGGAAATTATGACGATTTCATATATGTGCACGTTGACGCAATTATTTTATGGCATAAAACGTAATTAAGATGGCCTCAAATGAAGAAGTGGTTAACATAAAAATTCTTCGTTTCGTCAAACCGAGCAACTTACCATTTTGGATCATCTCCATCCGAGGCAGTATGAAATCTGTAGAGCAGAAAGAAGGTTAGAAACACGGTATGAGAAAATCCTGTTGGATAAATCTGACTGATGATACTCAAAATCCAGCTAATGATGGTCAAGACCGACCGCTGATGGTCAAAACTGAGTGGCAAAGATCAAATCCGACTGAATGATCAGTCGGGTAATCCGAGTGAACCATCAGTCAGGTAATCTGCATAGAAGCTGAAGATGGGTCCGTAAAGTCATCTAGATGGCCTCAGATTGAAAGGTGCTCAACACGGAAGTTGTGCGTATCATCGAGATGTACAACTTTGTTTTTGGAGTCATCACAATGCGACATACAAAGTCGCGACAAGCACTGAACAGCCCAGCTTGCCGCCTAACGGATTCCGATTGAAGTTGAAGATGGGTTCGTAGGGTCGTCAAGATGGTCTCAATCTCTCAGATGAAAAAGTGATCAACGCGAGAATTGTTCATCTCAAATTTGATGTTTTAGCCATCTCGATCCAAGTTCGTATACAGTCAGGAGAAGGAGCACCGGAGCAGAATAGAAGAATCGGGCGTCCTGAATCGACACGGTCAGAGCAAAAACTACCTTTGCCCGAAGATTTTGTAACTACTCCAACACGACAGGAAGGTTGATCCGATTAGAATCTGATTCCTGTACGGGAGAGTCCTGCCTAATTTGTCTGGGTTGCAACTGAGGTCAAGTCATTTGAAAATGCAAGTTGTATATTATACGTACTACTATTAGACAACAACTGCAATAATTGAGAAGTTGAAAGTGTGTACGCATTATCATGACGAACATGCTTGTGTCATGTACGGTGTAATTGCTACCTTATCCTATTTTATGGGATATATTAGCTATGAAAATAGATAGTGTATATCAAGGAAATTTCTCATTTGTCGATGGTCTAGATTGCAATCGCACCCCTAGGTGAAGATGCAACTTGCGCCACAATCATTGATGACCACGTCTGTTGCTGACCTGGCCGGCCGTATGTTGGTTACATTATTAAATTTTGTTGCGCTAGTGACGGGCTTATAAAAAACTCGCTACTCTGCCAGAAACCAACATTCGGCCGGTCAGCATGCAGCAAATGTGGATGGCACTGACGACCATGCTGCTACTCCTTGCGGTAGGAGCAGCAGCGGCAGCTACCAGCACGACGACAACTCGTGGGTGTCGGCCGAGCTGCGGTGGCGTGGACATCCCCTACCCTTTCGGCATCGGCATTGGTTGCTTCCACAAGGGGTTCGAGATCGACTGCACCATGGACGGCCCAGTGCTCGCCGGCTCGTCCCTTCGGGTAAAGCACCTGTCGATCCATCCAGACGTGTCGCTGGTGATGCTCCCCATTGGATGGAAGTGCTACAACGCCTCCAGCACAACTGAAGCGGTGGACTCCAGCTACGGGGAGACGACGATGAACAAGGATGGCGTGTACCGCATCTCCAACACACACAACATGCTCGTCGTCATCGGCTGCGACACCATGGGCTACACCGCAAGCATGAAAACCGACGGTGGCTTGGCCTCTCACGCCTACTACACCGGGTGCATGTCCTACTGCAACAACTCGGCCAGCGTGCAGGACGGTCTCTGTGCCGGCGTCGGCTGCTGCCACGTCGACATCCCGCCGGGGCTCACCCACAACTACTTCAAGTTCAACGCCTACGGCCACTCCAGCATGATGGACTACAGCCCCTGCGACTACGCCTTCCTTGTCGACAGGAACAACTACACCTTCCGCCGGTCCGACCTCAAGATGGACACAAACCGGACTTCGCCGGTGTGGCTGGACTGGGCCATTCGCGGCAACGGCTCCATCTCCGGCGATATATTGTCGTGCAACCAAGCTGCCAGGACCAGTGAGTACGCCTGTGTCAGTGATCACAGCGACTGCCTCGACTCCACCAATGGGCCTGGCTACAACTGCAGGTGCTCTGAAGGCTATCGGGGCGACGCTTACATTGTGGACGGATGCACCAGTAAGATTTCGTGCTTAATTAATGCTGCTATGATTCGGTTTGGGAAGGCGCTGTGGATGGGATTTCGCCGTTTCGGACATCCAAAAACGGAGATTCCTAGTAGCGTTGATCGAGAACAATCTTAATTTTTAGTGCAAAATGCAATTTTGTATTTATACCTGCCTGTTTGAAATTGCACTTTTTCCGAAACAGCCTCAGCAGAAAACATACAAACCTATTTCCTTTATTGATTATAATGTCCTAATTAACGTTCATTTTGTGAATTTGCGGAACACAGATATAGATGAATGCGCGAATCCGGCCGACTACCATTGCTACGGTGTATGCACGGACACCCAAGGATCATACGTATGCGAATGTCCTGCTGGTTATCGGAGCCATGACCCAAGAAAGGAACTATGTACTCAAAAGTTCCCACTTGCAGCACAGATTTCCATAAGTAATTAACATCATACCCCTACTACATACGCATGTATTAATTCCATTGCTTTTAGTAATTAAATTATATAAATTCGCCTCTCTCAGTCGCATCAAAATACATACACAAACTATTTATAGTTCGAGACTATAGGTGAAGTGACATGAATTCAACGAAAATTCAACCACCTGGTGATGAACAGAAAGACTATCTCTCTATATATACCAAAAAATTCTTATATACTACGTACACCTGATTGTATGAAATTTTTGTCCTATTGGGAAAGTACGTCCTTCTACGCGTATATAAAGTTACACCCACATCAATTTGAGTGTTTATTTCCTATACACCCACATCAATTCAGGTTTTAACTATTTGTGGCTTTTTAAAGCGGTGCATAAACACCAAAAATATGTTTATATCTTTTATGGCAAACTAATAAATAATCAAATCATATTTATTATTACATAGTTAAGGTTTTATTCGTTTCCTGTGTAGGTGCAATAAGTGGCATTCTCGTCTTGGCACTCTTGTCATTCATTTATGTACTTCACAAAGAGAGGCGGGAGGCCAGGGACTTTTTCCGAAAGAATGGTGGTCTTACATTAAAGGATGCTACAAGTATTAAGATTTTCAAAATGGAGGAGCTCAAACCAATTCTAAAGAAACACAATTTAATTGGTAAAGGTGCCTTTGGTGAAGTTTACAAGGGTGATGTTGATGGAGTTCTAGTCGCAATAAAGAAACCAATTGGTGATAATGTGTTAGAGAACAACCAATTTCCAAATGAAGTCATTATCCAGTCTCAAGTCATCGATAAGAACATTGTAAGGCTTAGAGGTTGTTGCCTAGAAGTGGATACCCCCATGCTAGTGTACGAATTCATCTCCAATGGAAGCTTGGAAGACATTCTTCACAAGCATAAAAGCAAGCTTCTCAACTTGGATGTACGTCTAAGTATTCTTCAAGAACCAGCACATGGTCTATCATATATGCACTCACAAACCCACACCACAATCTTGCATGGTGATGTTAAACCAGCAAACATTCTCTTGGATGAATATTTTACGCCGAAGATCTCAGATTTTGGCATATCAAGGTTGACTGCAAAAGGCAAGGAACAAACTGCAAACATCATAGGTGATATGACTTATATGGATCTAGTTTACCTAAAGACAGGCCGATTGACCAACAGAAGTGATGTCTATAGTTTTGGGGTTGTCATCCTAGAACTCATTAGCAGGAAGAAGGCCACTCACTCTGACAATAATAGCTTAGTGGGCAGCTTCCAAGAGTGTCATCAAAGAGAGGGGACATCGCTGAAGTTGTTTGATCCAGAAATTGCAACAGCAGGCAATTTCGAAATTCTTGACAAGCTAGCACAGATTGCTATGGAGTGTCTTAATCTTGATGTCATTCGGAGGAGATGACACCACACTTGGAATGATCATTCTTTGGCGCCTTCTGTCGACTTCTTATGTCGAGGTTGGTACAGCAACTATCGAGGAGTTATCAAGGTGTGAGGCTATTAAGGTGTGACGAAGAAGAGAAAAGGTGAACATGCCTACTAGTACAATCAGGTCCGGTACGTCTTAGCCTGCCTTAAGAGCTTGGAGCGACAATAAGATGTGGGCAACTGCACCAATGACAGACATCACGGCCATGATTTTGTTCTATTATACCTTAATTAGCGGGCTCCTGGCCGACACATGACGACAAACAGGCTGGTTGGTCGTTCCGATATTAACTTCTTTACGGTCAGTCTTCACATGTTCAACTCAAGTAAGCTTAATGAACCACAATATGGCAGCATCTCTGGTCACCACAGTATCAGAGAGCAACCTCATTCGATGCTACTTACTACTCCCACCATCCTAAAATTCTTGTCTTAGATTTGTCCAAATACGGATGTATCAAGTCACGTTTTAGTATTAGGTACATCCGTATCTAGACAAATCTAAGACAAGAAATTTAGGACGGAGGGAGTATATAATATGGTTACCTGATTGAACATGCATGTGACGGCGAGCTATGGATCTAAATTATGTTGCATTTTCAAGAGATGCAGTTTAGATGCTATTATTACTCAGAAGAAACAACTAATAGTGCATCCGGTTGGTGTGACTTTTCTGGAAACCAGCCAAATTTGAAGCTCTAGATCAGCAGAGGTTCCATATAGTATGGTTGTTGGATCGATGAAATATATACTCCTATATGGTATGAATGGCTGCCATATGATATAACTTGCAAGAGCGAGCTGTTCTTTTGTCACTCATGGCCAGTAATTAATTATATTTCAAGCAATCGACAATTAGATGCCGGCCGTTTTCATTTTCAAAGGCATCCTGCCGACTGGTGGCATTTGTTGAACAGCCGCATCTACCTTTTTTGGCCAGTTATACACTCATGATTTTATTTTATTTCCTTTTTCAGAATTTATTTTTGTTTATCTGTAGCAGATATGCTACTTACTACAATATTTTTTGAAAGTTGGAAATTTTTAATTTTTATTGCCTATGGGATTTAAGCCATGAATTTACTTGGTCCATCACCGATATATGGAATATGAATGTCACCTAACATTGCCCAATCGTACTAAGTTGATCACCTCGGTCATTTATACGTTGGTCCAGATGCATGCATGGTCAGTTTATTGTACTGGCTAGGTAGCTGCCTCTCACTCACGACAAGAGTTATATAGCACCAACCATATTATATCCTATTAACCCATCAGATTATACTATGTACCAAGTGGTTGTTTAATTAGGACATGGCAGTTAATTAATGCTCGAGTACTGACATATCATACATCTACTGACTTGCAAATAATTCATGCAAATTGCTTGATGCAGCTTGTCGTGTTTCAGATACAAATTTCACTTGAATTAGGATTGACATGCAAGGAATTTTACAATGCGAATAATAAGGCGTACAAGTAGAACATGCATGCAAGTACGACCGGTCCGGTACATCATAGCCTGCCTTGAGAGCTTCGAGCGACGTTAAGATGCTGCCAACTGCAACAATGACCGAGATCACTGCCATGATTTTACTCCTCTTCATCTTAATGAATCAACCACAAACGGGCATTTGTGGCTGGGGTGTGGGTGGATGGAGGGAGCCTGAACCTTGCATGGTTACGCATTACCATTAGCGTGGAGCTATCCGGTCCGTTATACCTTAGCTAGCTCCTGGCCGCCACAGACGCCGAACAGGCTGGCTGGTCGTTCAGATGTTCAAGTTCCTTCACAGTCGGTCTTCACATGTTCATCTCTAGCTAGTAACCTTATAATGAATCACAACACGGCAGCATCTTTCGACCAACTTCATTTGATGCTATATAATATGGTTACCTGATTGAACAGGCATGTGACGGCCAGCTATCAATCACGTTCGGTTGGTGTGACTTTTCTTGAAACCAGCCAAATTTGAGGCTCTTGATCAGCTGAGGTTCCATATAGCGTGGTTGTTGGAGGGTATCGATGAGATGTATATATAGTATGCTTGGCTGCCATATGATATATTGTATGGTTATACTTGCAAGAGTGCGCTGTTCTTCTGTCACTCGTCGCTAGTAATCATGTTTCAAACAATCGACAATTAGATGCCGGTCGCTTTTCTTTTCAAAGGCATCCTGCCGTCTAGCGGCATGAGTTAAAACAATTGCATCTTCCTACCTAGCTAGTCCTTCAAATACACATACTGGACATTTCCAAAATTATACGTGACATATCCAAATTATTCTTTTGAGAACCAGTAACATATGTAGAATTGCATACCACTAACAAATGTTGCCTTAACAAGAAAAAAAATACACCATTGAAAACTTGGGTGGTATACTACTACTGACATGATTACAGGGACCGTCTTCATTTGTTTCAAATCTATTGAACTATGTATCGAGGTGGATCATTGCTAGTTATAATCCAGTAATCTTGATAAGTGTATTTTATAAGTTTATTTACATTGTTGGCTTCTTCTTCCTTGATATGTCAATGTACTTCCATCAGTTTAAAGTTGTAGCTTTTGTTATCTTTTCTCCCAAGATACAGATCTTCATTTATCCAGGTCATGAGAGGATGCTAATTGCTTGATGAAGCTTGTTGTGGTACAGAAACAAATTACAATTGAAATAGGGAATTTACAATGTGAACAGTATAATAGGCGTAAATAGTACACATCCTCATACATGCATCTAGGTACAAATTTCACTAGAAATAGGATTGAGATACAAGGAATTTTACAATGAGAATAGTAAAAGGTGTACAAGTGGAACATGCAAGCAAGTGCCAGTACAATCAGGTCCGGTACATCTTAGCGTGGCTTGAGAGCTTGGAGCGACGACAATATGCCGACGACTGCAACAATGATGGAGAACACGGCCGCGATTGTAGTCCTGTACTTCTTAAGGAAGAGGTACGACCTGAGCCTACGTGACCTCATTTTCTTGAAGATCTCGATCTGTGTTATTATGTCGAGGTAGAATGTTCCGAGGCGCATGTTCTTGCCAATGGAAGTGAAGTATTCGAGCGCCTCCGTGCTGGTGAGTCCTCCTCCATCGATGACCAGTTTTTTCTGCAGCTCATGCACATGCTGCTCCCGGTCCAGCAGCATGGCGAAGAGGTGGATGTAGGAGCATACAGCGGAATCTTTATCACGAACAAGATCAGGATTAACTTCTCCGAAATGTGGGGTCTTGCATAACTCGAAGGCCGCCATGTTGACGAGCCAGGTCGCATTTGCTTCGGTCAGGTACAGGGGCGGCAGGACGAGATCGCCGAATTCTATGAAGCACCATGGTTTCGTGCTGAAGCGCATGTCCACTAGCCCTGCTTGCATTCCCTTGGGATTCAGCTCAATACCGATGTCAGCAAGCTCGGCCATGCTGATAGATAATGACATGGGCATGTCTTCATGGATCTTGAAGTCTGGTCTGTCGTCCTCGCTTCCCACGATGTAGAACCGGACGAGGCCGAGGAGATGTGGTGGTTTATATGTAGGATCTACCACGATGTCGTCGGAGTCGATGTTGGAAACCTCTCGGTTTTTCATGCCGCTTCTCATCTTAATGACGAACTGCTCCCAGGGCGAGAGCCAGGGCGAGGCCGCTGGCGGCATGAGGTTGAAGATGGCTTGAACCACCACCCAAGGGATCTGGTTCTCAAGCATCATGATGTCCGTGGAGATGCGCTCGAAGTGGGCGTAGAAGTAGCTGTCCAGCGCCTCATGCATGTCTCTGTCGGGGTAATACCAACGCATGAACTGCACCAAGAAGCAACCATCAAAGAACATCATTGGCAGAAAATCGTCGTTGCCCATATATTTACCCGCCGCCTCATTGTGGTAGTAGAGGCTGCGGGCGTCGTCTGACACGGAGCAGACCACGCTGTACAGCTCCTGGAGTGAGAGGCCCGAGTCCGTGACGCATTGGCTGGCAGCCACATGCTTCACCCTCTCCGCCTCCAGCCTGCCGGGATGACCGTGGTGGTAAGGGCCGATGGCCACAGTCACCGGGACCTTGTACCGGCCGTCGACATCCACCAGGCTGGGAGGGAACCTGTGCATCTTCTTTTCCATAATGTCCAAATAGTCAGCATTGAACGCTTGCACTACTTCCTTGAGCACCTGGTCCTGATCTGTACAAGTATCGTGTGTGGGTGTGGCTGGGGCTGCATACTCAACCACCTGCAGCTGCATTCCGCTATCACTACCGCTAGGCAAGGATGTTTGGAAGCTAATCCTATGATCACTACTCCACGCAGCAGCTGCATCTTCCATGGACCAACCCGAGTCGCAAGGCACGACCCAAGATGGTTCCATGCTCATCGCCCAGCTACCTACCTAAAAATAAACACAGCTGAGTGGCAGAGATGAATGCAGTACTAACTGGAACAAAGAAGCACACAACCTTGTAGCTCCTCTTATAGACCAACCAGCCAGCCAGCAACGTCGCCCATGCCGGACAATTTCCCGGCTGCTGGATGCATGTGTGTCTCGGAATCTATCTATGCAGTACACACATGGCTCGGCCGGGGTCCAGAATATATCGATGCGCAAATTGGTAATTTTGTCTGCAAATGGTGTTGCTTGATGGTATTATTTATTGGTCAATGTACCTCTGTCCTACATTGCCACTGTCGGTCTTCACATGTTCAACTCTAGAAGCTTAAGCATCTTTTGTCAAGAGAGCATCAGAGACCATCCTCATTTGATGTTATATAATATAGTTAGCTGATTGATCTGGCATGCATGTGACAACCAGCTATATCTAAATTGTGTTGCATTTTCAAGAGAGAAAAATTGGATGTACTAGGAAGAAACCACTAAATATTGCGTCCGGTTGGTGTGACGTTTTGGGAAACCTGACAAATTTAATGCTCTAGATCTGCTAAGACCATATAATATGTTTGTTTGATCGATGTGGTATATATATGCTACGTATGGCTATGATATATTGTATGGTTATACTTGCTAGAGCAAGCTGTGCTTTATCACTAGTGGCCAATAATCATGTTCCAAGCTGTTGACAATTATACTAGAGCAAGCTGTGCTTTCTTCTAAAGCTGGGACAGTATTTTGCTTTATTTATAAAGCGGGGCGAAAGCCTTTTTCGATACAGGGACAATATTCCAAGCATTTGTCTTGCTGCCTAATAACAACATTCACATTATTTTTCATGTGGATAAAATTATTAGTTTTCATACTTCGTGCATGCATGTTTGTAAAATACTCATATGTCTTGTTTACCAAGTCCTAAAGAGGAAAGCATTTGATTAGTCTAGCTAGAATCATGAACAATTAATCATGGGTTTCAATGTGCCATATTATATCGTGTCTTTTTTCCCAAGTACTAAAGAGGAAGTATGTCTTGAGAAACATTTCGACCTTCAAATTTATCTCCTCATTATATCCTGTCTTTTTTTCACGGGGCCTCATCATATCTTGTCTTGGTGAAAGATAAAGTGAAGTGGCCACCGTCACCAAAAGAACGAAAAATGCGGCCACCCATGATGTTGCTGAATAAGGAAATAATATGTCATCAACATATTACATAGGGATTTAAAATTTGTTACTTAGGTACTCTCTTTGCTTCCGAATTATAAGATGTTTTGAATATTTAAATATGTACTACATAAGCAGTAAAATGAGTGAACAAATAAGCTAAAATGTGTCTATATACATATTATTTAGAAAAAAAATTGGAACATCTTGTTATTTGGACCGGAGGGAGTATTTTTTTTATGATAAGAGGATGTCAAGAGTCATAGTCGCCAACAATAAGAAGTTGTACAAGACAAGGCTTTTATTTTCCCTTCATATTTGGAAGTTAAAAAGACTTGGTTTGAGAAATACCTGCAATAACTTTGATACGTGAACCAGCAAATACCAAGAAAGAAATGAGATAAACAGAAAGTAATTAGAGTAGTGAAGGAATTATACTTATAAAAAGTTGTAAAACACACAAATTAAGTGATGTCCACCGTGGCTGCAGCACATTGCCCTAATATACGAGGAACAAATATATGAAGCTATTTATGCCTTCCCGATTCATTTCCTGTCGCCTCCTGCCGGTGTAGCCATGCTAGCTGGAGCTACCATCAAACAAACTAACCAAGCAAGTAATGAAAACCGAAATAATAACTAATCACACCCGGTCGAGTATACCTTAGCTGGCTCCTGGCCGAAACACGACGCCAAACAGGCGGGCCGGTCGTTCAGATGAAGCTTCTTCACGGTTGGTCTTCACATGTTCAACTCTAGTAAGCTTAATGAATCACGGTATGGCAGCATTTGGTCAAGACAATATAAGACACAAACCTCATTTGATGCTATATAATACGGTTAACTGATTCATCAGGCATGTGACGACCAGCTATCCCAGTTACGTTGAATTTTCAAAAGATCAAGTTTACTACTCCCTCCGTTCACAATTATAAGATGCTCTAGGTATTTCAATATGGACTGGACTGCATATGGATTGAAATGAGTGAATAAATATACTAAAATGTGTTTATATATGTTTGATTCAGAGAAAAACAAACAGCTTATAATTGTTAACGGAGGGAGGGAGTTGACGTTAGTGTTATTCATAAGAAACTAGTAAATATTGCATCCGGTTGGTTTGACATTTCTGGAAACCAGCAGAGTTTGATGCTCTAGATTAGCTGAGGTTACATATAGTATGGTTGTTTGATCGATGCGATATATATGGTATGAAGGGCTATTGTATGGTTAGGTTATACTAGTTGCTAGAGCGAGCTGTGCTTTTATCACTCGTGGCCGATAATCATGTTTCATGGAATCGACAACGAGATGCTGGCCGTGTTCCTTTTCGAGGCATCCTGCCGACTGGTGGCATGTTGAACAGTCGCATCTTCCTACATAGATAGTCCTTCAAATGCACTGGACTAATCCAAAATTATAGGTACATTTCCAAATTGTCCTCTTGAGAAGCAACATACGTAGAAGCGCATACATATGACTGATAGATGTTGCCTTACTAAGAAAAAAATACATCATTGAAAATATTGGTAGTATACTCATATGATTACAGGGACAATCTTCATTTGTTCAAATTTAGTGAACTGTGTCTTTTTTGATAAAGGGGATTTTATTCGATCAATATATCAAGGTGATTTGCGGTAACGGGCAGGAAGATGAATTCTATGCAGTGATTGCATGTTCGAAAAGCAGTGCCCTAAGACATGTGTTGAGAGGGATCGGGAGAGCGTTTCCCAAAGGAACCTAGCCTACGCGACCTAACCTAGCAGCAGCGCCGCCGCTGCCAGCTGCTTCCTCCCTTCCTCTCCCCTCCGTCGCCCCCCACATGGGCAGCCGAGGGGCCCCAACCTTAGCCGCCGGTCACTCCCCCTCCGATCCCTCCACTCCGCCGCCGCTGGAGGAAGCCGCCAGGCTAAGCCCGGGCGGCTGACGGCAGTGGCGGAGGTGTTGGGGAACGTAGTAATAATTCAAAATTTTCCTACGTATCACCAAGATCAATCTAGGAGATTCTAGCAACGAGAGAGAGAGGGAGTGCATCTTCATACCCTTGAAGATCGCTAAGCGGAAGCGTTACAAGAACGCGGTTGATGGAGTCGTACTGGCGGCGATTCAAATCGCGGAAGATCTGACCTAGCGCCGAACGGACGGCGCCTCCGCGCTCAACACACATATCGCCCGGGAACGTCTCCTCCTCCTTGATCAAGCAAGGGGAGAGGAGAAGTTGAGGGAGAACTCCGACAGCACGACGGTGTGGTGTTAGTGGAGTTCGTGGTTCTCCAGCAAGGCTTCGCCAAGCACTACGGAGGAGGATGAGGTGTTGGAGGAGGGAGAGAGCTGTGCCAGGGGAAGGGTCACGGCTGCCCTCCCACCTCCTCACTATATATAGGGGGAAGGGAATAGGGGGAGGCGCCCTAGGGTTTCCCCTATGGGGCGGCGGCCAGGGCAGATTGGATCTCCCTAGGGAAACCCTAGGGAGACTTGCCTCCCAAGCCAAGTAGGTGGAGGCTTGCCTCCCAAGTCAGGTGGAAGCGCCCCACCTTCCCAAGCAACGTGGGAAAGGGTGTGGGGGCGCACAGCCCCTTAGTGGGCTGGTTTGCCCCCTCCCCTTGGCCCATGAGGCCCTGCAACACTTGTCGGGGCCCCCGAAACACCTTTTGGTCATGCTGACCATAGCCTGGTACCCCCGGAACACTTCCGAACTTGAATACCCTTCGTCCAATATACCGATCTTCACCTCCGGACCATTCTGGAGCTCCTTGTCACGTCCGGGATCTCACTCGGGACTCCGAACAACCTTCAGTAACCACATACTATTTCCCATAACAACTCTAGCGTCACCGAACCTTAAGTGTGTAGACCCTACGGGTTCGGGAACCATGCAGACATGACCGATTCGTTCTCCAGTCAATAACCAACAGCGGGATCTGGATACCCATGTTGGCTCCCACATGTTCCACGATGATCTCATCGGATGAACCATGATGTCAGGGATTCAATCAATCCCGTATACAATTCCCTTTGTCAATCGGTACGTTACTTTCCCGAGATTCGATCGTCAGTATCCCAATACCTCGTTCAATCTCGTTACCGGCAAGTCACTTTACTCGTTCCATAATGCATGATCCCGTGACTAACTACTTAGTCACATTGAGCTCATAATGATGATGCATTACCGAGTGGGCCCAGAGATACCTCTCCGTCATACTGAGTGACAAATCTCAGTCTCGATTCGTGCCAACCCAACAGACACTTTCGGAGATACCTGTAGTGCACCTTTATAGCCACCCAGTTATGTTGTGACGTTTGGTACACCCAAAGCATTCCTATGGTATCCGGGAGTTGCACAATCTCATGGTCTAAGGAAATGATACTTGACATTAGAAAAGCCTTTAGCAAACGAACTATATGATCTTGTGCTATGCTTAGGATTGGGTCTTGTCCATCACATCATTCTCCTAATGATGTGATCCCGTTATCAATGACATCCAATGTCCATCGTCAGGAAACCATAACCATCTATTGATCAACGAGCTAGTCAACTAGAGGCTCACTAGGGACATGTTGGGGTCTATGTATTCACACATGTATTACGGTTTCCAGTTAATACAATTATAGCATGAACAATAGACAATTATCATGAACAAGGAAATACAATAATAACCATTTTATTATTGCCTCTAGGGCATATTTCCAACAGTCTCCCACTTGCACTAGAGTCAATAATCTAGTTCACATCACTAGTGATTGTAATGAATTCAACACCCATGGGGTTTGATCATATCTCGCTTGTGAGAGAGGTTATTAGTCAACGGGTCTGAACCTTTCAGATCCGTGTGTGCTTTACAAATCTCTATGTCATCTTGTATATGCAGCTACCAGGCGCTACTTGGAGCTATTCCAAATAACTGCTCTACTATACGAATCCGGTTTACTACTCAGAGTCATCCGGATTAGTGTCAAAGTTTGCATCGACGTAACCCTTTACGACGAACTCTTTTACCACCTCCATAATCGAGAAAATTTCTTAGTCCACTAGTTACTAAGGTTAAGTTTGACCGTTGTCATATGATCCATTCCTGGATCACTCTTGTACCCCTTGACTGACTCATGGCAAGGCACACTTCAGGTGCGGTACTCAGCATAGCATACTATAGATCCTACGTCTAAAGCATAGGGGACGACCTTCGTCCTTTCTCTCTCTTCTGCCGTGGTCAGGTCTTGAGTCTTACTCAATACTCACACCTTATACCACAGCCAAGAACTCCTTCTTTGTTGATCTATTTTGAACTCCTTCAAAATCTTGTCACGATATGTATTCATTTGAAAGTACTATTAAGCGTTTTTTTATCTATCCTTATAGATCTTGATGCTCAATGTTCAAGTAGCTTAATCCAGGGTTTCCATTGAAAAACACTTTTCAAATAACCCTATATGCTTTCCAGAAATTCTATAGCATTTCTGATCAACAATATGTTAACAACATATACTCATCAGAAATTCTATAGTGCTCCCACTCACTTCTTTGGAAATACAAGTTTCTCATAAACTTTGTATAAACCCAAAATCTTTGATCATCTCATCAAAGCGTATATTTCATCTCCGAGATGCTTACTCCAGTCCTTAGAAGGATTACTGGAGCTTTGCATATTTGTTAGCATCTTTCAGGATTGACAAAACCTTCTGGTTGTATCACATACAACCTTTTCTCAAGAAAATCGTCTAGGAAACAATGTTTTGACATCCTATCTGCAAGATTTCATAAATAATGTAGTAACTCCTAATATAATTCCAACAGACTCTTAGCATCGCTACGAGTGAGAAAGTCTCATCGTAGTCAACTCCTTGAACTTGTCGGAAAACATCTTAATGACAAGTCGAGCTTTCTTAATGGTGATACTTACCATCGTTGTCCGTATTCCTTTTAAAATCCATCTGTACCCAACAGCCTTACAACCATCAAGTAGTTCTTCCAAAGTCTATACTTTGTTTTCATACATGGATCCTCTCTCGGATTTTATGGCCTCGAGTCATTCGTCGGAATTCGGGCGCACCGTCGCTTCTCCACAGCTCGTAGGTTCATCTTTGTCTAGCAACATGACCTCCAAGACAGGATTACGTACCATTCTGAAGTAGTATGCATCCCTGTCGACCTACGAGGTTTGGTAGTGACTTGATCCGAAGCTTCATGATCACTATCATCAGCTTCCACTTCAATTGGTTTAGGTGCCACAGGAACAACTTCATGTGCCCTGCTACACTCTAGTTGAAGTGACGGTTCAATAACCATATCAAGTCTCCACCATCCTCCCACTCAATTCTTTCGAGAGAAACTTTTCCTCAAGAAAGGACCCGTTTTAGAAACAATCACTTTTGCTTCCGGATCTGAAATAGGAGGTATACCCAACTGTTTTGGGTGACCTAAGAAGATGCATTTATCCATTTTGGGTTCGAGCTTACTAGGATGAAACTTTTTCACATAAGCGTCGCAGCCCCAAACTTTCAAGAAATGACAGCTTAGGTTTCTCTAAACCATAGTTCACACGGTGTCATCTCAATGGAATTATGTGGTGCCCTATTAAAGTGAATGCGGTAGTCTCTAATGCCTAATCCATAAACGATAGTGGTAATTCGATAAGAGACATCATGGTATGCACCATATCCAATAGGGTGTAGCTATGATGTTCGGACACACCATCATACTATGGTATTCCAGGCGGTATTAGTTGTGAAACAATTTCCACATTTGTCAAGACCATCAAAAACCCTGTGCTTGGAGGCAAGAACGCCTGGTTTGCGAAGATTCAGGAGGCTTGCAGGAAGGATGTCGAGCGGGCATTTGGTGTGCTCCAATCTCGATTTGCTGTTGTCCGGTACCCCGCTCAGACCTGGTCCAAAGATCAAATGTGGGAGATCATGACCTGCTGTGTCATCTTGCACAACATGATCATTGAGAGCGAGCAGGAGGAGCCAGTGTTTGACACTGAACCATACCACCGGCAGGGTCCTCTTGCCCAAGTTGATCACCAGCTACCGGCAACCTGGACTGCCTATCTCAGTATTGAACTATTTGTTGTTGTACTATTTTGTTGAAGTACTTAAATTTTCTGTGATGAAATATGTGATAAAAAATTATTTATGTTGATAATTGAACGCCGAGCCACGGCGAACCACGCCGATTATGGGCCTATTCTCGCCCATATGGGCCTTTTTCGCCGAAATGGGGCTTCAAAAGTGGGCCAAAATCGGCGACTGGGGGCGAGCTGGGGGCGACGACTGGGCGCAAAACCGCCCCCAGCACCGAAAGAATCGCCGGCTCGCCCCTAGGGGCGATTTTTAAGCGCCCTGGGGGGCCGAACGGCTGGAGATGCTCTGAGAGAGACGTACTCCATGCCTGGAGCCGGCATATGAGAGAGACGTACTGCTCTGGTGCTATTTCTGCAAAGGTACAAAGAGAAATGGAGGTAAAAGCTATGGCATTCTCCAGGACATAAATGCTGCACCCGTGAGTGCAACCAGCTTGCTCATCAACTTGCAGCTGAAGCTAGACAAAGTGGGGGCCAATTGATCATTACAACTGTCCAGGAAAGGTCAAGACATCTAGTATATTCTGATTCGCTCAATGCGGGCATTCGCTCAATTGTAACCCTGCTCCAAGATAGGCCAACTGTAGAGTCATCACATACACGAATGTGTAACCTGCACAATAGATAAAACATATAGTTTTTTTGTTAAAATCTCATCATTTCTAAAAAGCCACAGAGCCCAACATAATGTTGCCAGCCCCACAAGATATGTGAAGAAAAGCATTTATCAATATCCCGCAATCAATTGCCGATTATACTACGCGCACTATGTGGGGGTAAAGATTTGAAGCTACTTCAACTACGACCCACATTGAAAGAGCAAACTTACATGAAAAGGTTGTTTAATACACACTAGTAGAAAAAGGGCCATTCGTCCCGGTTCGTGAGGCCCATTTGTCCCGGTTCTGGACCCGGGAGTAAAGGGTCGGTACTAAAGCCCAATACCTTTAGTCCCGGTTCGCCCAGGAACCGGAACAGATGGGGCTCCACATGGCCGTTGCCGCTTGCCCAGGCAGGGGGACCTTTTGTCCCAGTTGGTGCCACCAACCGGGACCAAAAGGCTTCCACACGTCAGCAGTTCAGGGGCTGGGTTTTTTGTATTTTTTTTCCTGAAAGGGGGGGGGGGGGTTGGGGGTTTTGTAGGGTTAATTTAGGGGTTTCATATATTGTGTTAGCTAGCTAACAGAGAGAAGTGTCCTCTCTTATCTTCAGGCTTGGTCGACGCTACATACTATACGTATAGAGAGGACTCTATACGCTAGCTAACTAGACGTCATCATACAAAAGTCATCGTCGTCGTCTGACCTCTCCAAGATAGGCCAACTGCAGAGTCATCACATACATGAATGTATAACCTGCACAACAGATAAAACATATAGTTTTTTTTTGTTAAAATCTCATCATTTTTGAAAAGCCACATAGTCCAACATAATGTTGCCACTCCCATAAGATATGTGAAGAAATGTATTTAGCAATATCCCGCAACCAATTGCCGATTATATTATGCCCACTATGTGGAGGTAAAGATTTGAAGCTACTTCAACTACAACCCACATTGAACAAGCAAACTTACACGAAAAAGTTGTTTAATACACTCGACATGTTGGCAGAAGACGCGTGTCTTGCTCCCTTAACAACTACAGCATGATAGGTTATTTTTGGTCAAGATCACACATCTGTTTAGAAACCAAATGAATATCTTCACACGAAGAGTAATTTTGAGCTCCCACATTTTTTAGTTATCAACAGGAACCTTGCCGTGGGCAATCGCATCATGTAAGGACTTGACAGTTTTTAATTGTCAATTACTTCTTTCGTGGACCAAACCGAGTCGCAAGGTACCACTATGATGATGGTTCCATGCTCATTGTCTACCTTAACAGAAACACAGATGAGTGGTAGAGATGAACTACTGATGGAACAAGGAAGCACATAGCCTTGTAGCTCCACTTATAGACCAGCCAGCCAGCCACATCGCACCATGTCGGTCTCTTCATTCACTCCACGTATGATTTCCACTTGCCACAGACGATTGATTAAGGACCGGCTCTTTTGAGGCTTATGAGTGGTTTCCAAAAGAAATTGCCCCTCTATCAAGCTTATTTTAGCTGCCCAACCTAGATTTTTATTCTAAAAACCTACTAATTAACCCTTAACTAGTAGGCCTCTAAAATAAATTTAGGTTGGGCTGCCAGACTAAGCTCGGTAGGGGGGGCAGCTTATTTTGACAACTAGTCATAAGCCCCAAAAGAAGTGACCCTAAATCCAGCTGGATGTGTGTCTCCGAATTAATCTATGTACTCCATCACGGCCCACAAATGGCTCATCCTGGGCAGGTGATCAAAAATCTATCTGATGGCCTGCTATGGTAATATGGCCTACAAAACTCTCTCATTTCGTGAGAGGAGAAAGTATAATATTTACATTTTTATGGAAAAAACATGTTTGGAATGTGATGCCAGCCGGGAAATGTGATGCAATTCATATTTGACATGTGACATGTGATGCAATTCATATTTGATGTGTCCATGGACAACTAATTAATCTTCCTAAAGAAGGAGAAAAGAGAAGGCAGTCCAAGATCACTGGGATTCACTAACCTCTGTGGGCTGCTCTAGCGGCGGCAGTGGGAAGGGGAACCAGGTTTTTAATTTAGGATCTTTGGTTTTCCATGGATTCAACTTCGGTGGTGGCGATGGCAGCCTCCGATAAGGTTCGTGAAACCAGGTGATGTGTGGGCACCTCGGTTCTATGGGATATGACACAAGGTCCATCAGAATATAGGTAGATGTGGGATATATCCATTGTTGAGGTAATCGTTAACTGGTAGCTGCTCGGTTGGTTGGCGAGTAGGGGATTTATAGGCTAATCAGCAGATTATACTACTCGGTGACACTATGAGTAGGGATTAATCAGTAAGTTAACTAGTTAATTGGGCAAATTCTTGAAGAGGGGATATATCTGTGATTATGCATTTTGGAATACAAAATTATGCGAGTCCTAATGGTTGTTTTTCATGTTGGTTTTGCAAGGTTATTTTCTTGGTATCGATCTTAGCAGTAAAGGGTGACGTATAGGTGAAGGCTAGATCAAAAGTATTGGCATAAAAGACAAAGGAAGGCGATAGGATGGCCAAACAAGCCTTGCAAGTCAACTTTAAAAAATAGAAAATAGATGCCAACCGCACATGGTTGCATTAATGTGGTTAGTGATTTGATCGTGAAAGCAATAATTGGATAGAAAAATCATGGCATTTCGTCTTGTCCAACCACAATGATGGGAGTAGAATGATAAGTGTTTGTGCTGACGTCACCAATCAACCTGTCGTGATACATATCTTCCTCTATTTTTTGACTACAATGTTCATCAGATTTCTTTAACTGCGGGTAATAGATGTTTTCTGTTAAGAATAATGACTATAATAATAAGATAAATTCATGTCCATGAGAACTTGAACCCGCTGGCGGGATTGTATATTCACTTTTCCTACCAAGTGCTAACTTCTTTGTAAATTAATGAAACACACATCTAATAATTGTGTAGTTACTCTAAAAATTCTTCTAAACTAGTCATCTAGTATTTTCTCTCTTTTATTCATACTTGGTTCCTACAACATGGAAAATATTACAATATGTACTATGTCATGCTTGCAGCTGGAATTCAGCCAGTAGTTTTCTCAATGATTGATTGGCGTGAATCTTTTTCAGTCCACCGCTTCGTTGAACGGCGAATACTTAAACCCCAACTCCCTTCCGATGTTGTGCATCGGGACCCGCGCCAAAACCTTAGACACCTTTCCGTCAGGTCATATTCGGGAGCCACCCTGAGTATATCGCCATGCCTCGACATCATTTGTAGTGCGCTTTGCTCGTTTTGAAAAAAATTGCGGGGATGCATGATTGCATGCACGCGGTCATGGCCCGGGACGGAAGATAGCCTCGGGTATGACCCCGCGAAGTTTGGGACGATTCCGAGGGAGCTTGAAAAGAGAAACGATGAGGGGCACGACTGCCGAGGCAACCGTGCTCGTCACTATTCGCATGCATGGGATCTCATGAGCGATACCGACGTTCTAGTCCCTCTCTGTCTCTCTCTCTCTGTGTCTCTCTCTCGTTCCTTGGAGGCCACGCCATGCTCCCGGAGATTTGGGGGCTTTCCCACACAAATATTGGCATCATGCGGCCCCTGTTAGCGTGCCTTCGTTTTCCTGCCTAAATTTCGGCACGGGCATACTTGCTTGGTCACCGCGGTTGACTTTTGGGCCCGGAGATTTCACGGGTCGGTAGCTTTTTGCGAGAGGCGTAGCCGGTGCATACGTGCTCGGATTGAGGCGGTTGAGGTGGCGTTGGAAAGCTTTTGAAAAGTTAGGGTTCCGCCAGACTTGTGATTTCGGGGATCCTGACGTTTTTGCATGTCGAGGGTTTTGAGGATGTCGAGTGGTATGTTTTGGGTAAATGAAATTACCCTCTTCATCTTTCTTCGTGTGGATGTGACACGGCAAGTCCATCACGTCATTTCCCTCTTTATCCTTCACTTTCTTGGGGTTCCAAGGTCCTTTGGGCTTTCCTTTGAATCTTCCTTGAGTCACGGCCAAGGTTTCTCCAGAAGCAGCTGGCTCGGTTTCCGCTTTTGCTTCCGACTGGAGTTCCCTCCTCCGGTTTCCTGGGCGACTGACTTGTGCTTGCCGCTCCGGAGCCGATCCTCTTCCTCACCATTGGCATATTTGGTGGCTATCTCCATCATTCCACTCAGAGACATGTCTCCGGTTCGACCGAATTTCAGGCTTAGCTCTCCGTACTTAACGCCTTCCTTGAAGGTGCAGACTGCTTGGTGATCAGATACATTTTCTACTGTGTGATGCATTGTGATCCATCTCTGGATGTAATCTCTCAAAATCTCATTCGACTTCTGCACACAAGATTGCAGCTCCGTCAGTCCTGCTGGTCGCTTGCATGTTCCTTCAAATGTTCTGACAAACACTCGGGAGAGATCTTCCCACGTGTAAATGTTGTTGGGTGTCAACTGATTCAGCCATGCCCTGGCTGACTCCTCCAACATAAGAGGCAGATGTTTCATGGCCACCTCGTCATTTCCGCCGCCGATCTTGACAGCCACTCGGTAGTCCTCAAGCCAAGTATCGGGCTTAGACTCACTGTTAAACTTACTGACTCCAGTCGCCAACCTGAAGTTGGGGGGAATCACTGTGGCTCTGATGGCTCTGCTGAAACACTGTGGTCCGGAGAAATGCACTCGGCTGCTGGTGGGTACATCTCTGTCGTGACCCTCTCTGTGAGCTCTGTTCCGGTCGACCAGACCTTGAACGATGATGGATCTCGCATCAAAGCCTGGTTCCCTGGGGTCGACTGGAACTCTTCGCCCGCCACTATGCTGGCGTCTATCATCCTGCTGTCGAGGTACGTAGGATCCACCCCTAGGGGGAGGGGTGGGCACTCGACGTCGATCATCGCGATTGAATCGGTGATCATACTGCTCACGGTTCCTGTACTGATCGTGCCGGTCTCCACGCCCTTCACGCCTCGGGGGCGATCTGGGGCTATGAGCCGACTGGACCGTATTCGCAGCCACGGATTTGCTGTGAATCCTGTTCCGCGACTGTGATACAGCTGAATTTTGATCTCCTGCCGCCCGGAGCAAATCTCTGATCTGCATCAAGCCTCTGACAGCTTCTGACTGGGAAGGCTGAATTGATTCTGCTATACGGGCTGCAGCTGCCAAATTCTGAATCGGAGTTCGATATACCTGAGTCGGAGGTGGAAAGAGCTGACGTCGACTGGAGTCAGGGACCCGTTGTCGCGCACGCTCGTCGAGTGCTCGCTGAAGGTTCTTCAATCGAGTGCGCTCAGCCAGGTTGGCCAAGCGCGCGTCCTCCAAGGCGCGAGCCTCAGGGGTTTCTCCAATGATAGGAGTATGAAGGGCATCCATGTTCCGGCGGCGAAGTTCTTCCCTCTGCAGCGAATTGAGGGGCTCAGGAAGGTACTCCTCATGGGAATGCGACGGATCGCCTCCGCCGTTACCTCCCTCGGCATCGGGAAGGCCGGGGGGACCGTGTGGTCCATTGACCATCAGGACCTCCACCGCTGGATCACTGTTGTCGCACTCGGATGCAGTCTCTGCGGAGCCAATCGACAGGTCGAACAAGCCGTAGAGAGATTCGTCGGGCTCGATTGCCGCGACTTGGGCGGTGGTCGACTGGCGAGCCACCGCGTGCCTCACCCACCGCTGAAGCCTCGACCGACCAGAGCGCTTGCACCGGCGGGAAGCTGGGAGGGAGGATGACATAAAAACCGGTCGATATTGGGTCGACGGTTGCCGCAGGAGGACACCGCGGACGCACGCGCGAAAGTGCGTCGCTCCGCGGACTAGGAGCGCGTCGACGTCGAGCGGAGCCTCCTGAAGCCAGGCAGAGTCGTCGGCGATGAACATGAGCGCGCCGAGACGGATCTCGCGGCCCTCCACCAAAACTCCGCCTGAAACCATGATGAAGGCGATCGGAAAAAATTGCAACTTCTCCAATAAATCGCTAGGACACCTGCCCCATGGTGGGCGCCAACTGTCGTGGTTCTAAGTCTGACAGTAGTGTAGGGGGTACTAAAGGAGAGGCAAGATCCTAGCTATGGAGTAGTTGTTCACGCAAGTGTTTTATGAGTTCAGGCCCTTCTCGGAGGAAGTAACAACCCTACGTCTCGGTGTCCGGAGGTGGTTGACTGGATTATATGCGTGAGAGTTACAGGGGTGCGAACCCTTCTGCCTGTGGAGGGGGGTGGCTTATATAGAGTGCGCCAGGACCCCAGCCAGCCCACGTAGCAGAGAGTTCAATGTACATAAAGGCCAGACGTTACTGATAACGCCTTACATAAAGTGATATCATGGCCATAAAGACTACTTAATAACAGACCGTTTGGCTGTAGAGTGACCTTAGATCTTCTGGTGGTCAAGTGAGTCTTCATGGTCGACTGTCTTCGAGTCCGTCGAGTGGAATCCTTCCAGGTCGACTGAAAGGTAGTTTCTTCTAGAGATGTCCTTGGGTAGGGTACTTTAGACAGGTCCGTGACCCTACCATAGGTACATGGCTTCGTCACATAGTTCGACATGTTTTGCATCGTCATGATCTACCAGTTGTGTCCAATAAAACTGCTGAAACTATTTGTGATGCCTGTCAGCAGGGCAAGAGTCATCAACTTGCTTTTTCAGAGTTTAGTCGTGTTGTGAACATCCTCTTGAGCTTGTGTTTTCTGATGTATGGAGTCATGCCCAGACATCTATTAGCGGTCACAATTATTTTATATCTTATTAAACGTAAGTCTGATGTGTTCGATGTCTTCATTCAGTTTCAAGCACATGTTGAGCGTCTTCTTAAGCAGAAAATCATACATGTACAATCCGACTGGGGGGGGTGAATACCACAACCTCAACTCGTTTTTTAACAAACTTGGGATTTCGCACCGCGTGTCATGTCCTCATACATATCAGCAGAATGGTACTGCCGAGCGTAAGCATTGTCACCTTGTTGAAACTGGCCTAACCCTGCTAGCTCATGCCTCCGTCCCGTTTCGGTTCTGGAGTGATGCTTTCTCTACAACTTATTTTCTCATAAACAGGCTTCCCTCAAGACTTCTGAAAATGCAAACCCCTCTTGAACTTCTGCTTAATGAGAATCCAGACTACACATTCTTCAAAGTGTTCGGGTGTGCATGTTGGCCTCACTTACGTCCATACAACAAGCACAAGCTAGAGTTTCGGTCTAAGAAGTGCGTCTTTCTCGGGTATAGTTCTCTTCACAAAGGGTACAAGTGCTTGCATGTTCCTACCAACCGCGTCTACATCTCTCGTGACATTGTGTTTGATGAAAATGTTTTCCCTTTTCGTGCACTTCCGACTAACTGTACCACTTCTACACCACCAGTTCCTGTGTCTACACCTATGCCTGGTCAATTTGTGGTGTTGCATATGCCCCTGCGTTGCTTCCTAATCATGCTGCAGGTATTGAACGCGGTGCCCGGCTCGAGCTACTTGATGAACAGATCACCGATGAGCGTCCTGATCGGGACGTGCATGCGCCATGCATGACGGGCGGCACCCGCCAATCCGTCCCCGTCTCGCCTGTGGAGGCTCCCCCGACTTCCTCGCGGGCGCTGGGTCGGCCTGCCTCCTCGCTGGCCCCGCGGGCGCTGGGCTCACCAGCGCCAGCCTCGCCTGGCTTGCTGGCCTCGTCAACACTAGCGGCCTCGCCAGCGCCACCTTCGCCCGGCTCGTAGGCCTCACCAGCACCCGCCTTGCGTGGCTCGCCCGGGCCACTGGCGGGTCTCTCGCCCGGGCCGGCTACTGTTGTCACTGGCCCGGAGGCCCCATCACCTGCTTCGGCCGGGTCTGCCTTGGCGCCTGGGTCGCCGACCAGCCCTGTTCCGGTCACCGGTGAGCCCGACTCGCCAGACTCGGCGCAGGCCTCACCAACATCCTCTGCTGCACCAACTTTGCCAGCAGAACCTGCTGTCACTCTTCGTCCTCGCACACGAAGCCAGTCTGGTGTCTTCTGTCTGAAGGAGCGTATGGATGGGACGCTTGCGTGTCTTGCTGCGTGCATGGCTCACACTGCTGTCGATCCCACTGCACAGCCTCGTCGTTTTCAGGCTGCACTGAGTATTCCTCATTGGCATGATGCAACGGAACAAGAGTTTCAGGCCCTCCAAAAGAATGATACTTGGCGTCTTGTTCCCCCAGTGTCTGGCGTCAAGGTCATTGATTCCAAATGGGTTTTCAAAGTCAAGAGACATGCTGATGGCTCCATTGAACGCTACAAGGCACGGTTAGTTGCCAAGGGCTTCAAACAGAGGTATGGTCTTAATTATGAAGACACTTTTAGTCCAGTCATCAAGCCTACTACCATTCGATTACTACTGTCTCTTGCGGTTACTCGCGGATGGTTCCTTCGTCAGCTTGATGTGCAGAACGCTTTTCTACATGGCATTCTGGAGGAGGAGGTTTATATGCGTCAGCCACCTAGTTTTGTTGATCCGACACGACCTCATCATCTCTGTCGTCTGGTTAAGGCACTATATGGACTCAAACAGGCTCCTCGTACATGGCATGCTCGCCTTGGATCTGTTCTTCGGGCTCTTGGGTTTACTCCCTCCATTGCTGATACGTCATTGTTTCTCCTCCAGCGCCCTGAGGTCACGATGTATCTCTTGGTTTATGTTGATGATATCATCCTCATCAGTTCCTCTGCTGTTGCTGGTGATCGCCTTGTGATTGCTCTCCATGATGATTTTGCTGTCAAGGATTTGGGTTCTCTTCACTTTTTCCTTGGTCTTGAGGTTTCACGGTCCTATGCTGGTTTGACTCTCACTCAGAAAAAGTACTCCTTGGACTTGTTGCGTCATGCTGGAATGCTCAAATGCAAACATGTTAACACTCCGATGTCTGCCACTGATCGGTTGTCTGCTCTTGATGGCGACTCTCTCTTGTTTTATGATGCTACTGAGTATCGCAGTCTCGTTGGTGGTCTGCAATACCTTACTATTACCAGGCCTGATATCTCCTATGCAGTCAACCGTGTCTGTCAGTTTCTGCATGCACCCATGACGTCTCACTGGTCAGCTGTGAAGCGTATTTTGCGCTATGTCAGTTTTACTGCCTCCTATGGTTTGCTTCTTTAGTCTGCACCGTCGTATGAGCTCTCAGCTTTCTCTGATGCAGATTGGGCTGGTAGTCCAGATGACAGGCGATCCACGGGGGGGTTATGCGGTATTTCTGGGTCCTAACTTGATCGCCTGGAATGCTCGCAAGCAAGCAATAATGTCACGTAGTAGTACTGAGGCTGAATACAGAGCTGTTGCTGATGCGACTGCTGAGATCATATGGGTACAGTCTCTGTTGAGAGAGTTGCGTGTTCCTCAAGCTCGTCCTCCGGTCCTGTGGTGTGACAACATTGATGCTACATATCTTTCTTCTAATCCGTTGTTTCATGCTAGGAAAAAACACATTGAGGTGGATTATCACTTTGTTCGGGAACGTGTTGCACAGAAGCTACTCTGTATCAAGTTCATCTCATCAAAGGATCAACTTGCTGACATCTTCACGAAGCCTCTTCCACAACCACAGTTTGTAGGCTGTAGGCGCAATCTTAACTTGCTTTGTACTTCAGGACATAGTTAAGATTGAGGGAGGGTGTTAGACTGTATATACGTAGCCTCTGTATATCTGTATTGTAACATTGTATTGTACCCCTTGAGTACCCCTATATAATGAGATAGCCACACCCCGGGTTAGGGGTGTCAAGCAGTTTCCAAATCATATGTCTTACAGAATGCATGAGGCCTTGTACAATGCTAGGTGCCTACGAAGATGCTTAGAAAAATAAACCGGTTTTTTCTGAAGCACCAGCGTCTATTTTTGTAGGAGAGATGACTAATTAATTGTCTACCCACTACAAATAAGCATATGTGCTTAAAGAAAGCCTGGTTTGTTTCTATAAGCACCTTGCATTGTATAAGCCCCGAGGTGTGATGAAGCAACGGGGTTCTGTCGGACTTCTCTGCTCTTCGGTTACGGTATATCAAAGGGGCCTCTTCGGTTTCCAGAGAGCAGATTCACACGATTCTTTAAAGAATGCAGACGTGGTGAGCTGCATGACCATAATAATTAAGAGAAACTGATGATGTGCAAGGCTACTGAGGTGGATAGGCTGCATATTAAGAGAAAATGGTTAGTGGGAATGAACTATATTATAGATACCACTCGCATCTAACAGTACCCAACGAACATGCATACGGGTTCTGTTGGTTGTACTAGCTAGCTGCCTCTCACTCACGACAAGAGTTAATATAACACCAACCATATTATATCCTATTAGCATCAATTAGGGCCCGGCGGCTAACTAATGCTCGAGTACCCATACGTCTACTTGCTTGCAAATAATTGATGCTAATTGCTTGATGTTGTCGTAATACAGATACAATGAATTTCACTTGAAATCGGATTGAGATACAAGGAATTTTACAATGCGGATAGTAAGAGGCATACAATTAGAACATGCAAGGTAATGCTAGTACAATCAGGTCCGGTATGTCTTAGCTTGGCTTGAGAGCTTGGAGCGACGACAAAATGCCTATAACTGCACCAATGACCGTGACCACCGCCATGATTTTAGTCCAGTGCTTGATAAAGAAGAGGTACAACTTTAGCCAAATTGATCTCCTCCCCTTGAAGTTCTCGATCTCTGTTATTATGTCGAGGTAGCACTTTCCGAGGCGCATGTTCTTGCCAATGCTGGTGAGTCCTCCTCCTTCGATGGCCTTACTTTTCCGCAGGTCATGCACGTGTTCCTTCTAGTCCAGCAGCATGGCGAAGAGATGGAGGTAGGAGCAGGCAGCGGATTCTTCATCATTAACATGGCGGAAGTCTGCGGTTTTGCATAACTCGAAGGCGGCCATGTTGAGGAGCCAAGTCGCATTTGCGTCGGTTGGGAACAGGGGTGGCACGCGGAGATCGCCAAATAAGAAGCCAAACTTTTTCCCGCCGAGGCCCGTGTCCACTAACCTTTTCTTTTGGAGGGTCATGTGCACTAACCCTGACTTTTCTGTCTCGGGTACGAGTGTGGTACCGATGTCGGCAAGCTCGGCGACGCTGATGGATAACGACATGGGCTTGTCTCCGTCCGGAGCAGTGGGGCGTTCAACTTTGATGTCGTCGTTGTTCCCCACGATGTAGAACCGGACAAGGCCGAGGAGATGCGGCGGTTCATAGGTAGGATCTACGTGGATGGGTGGGACTTCCTTAGAATTCATTTGGTTTTTCATGCCGGCTCTCATCGCAGCGACAAACTCCTCCCAGAGCAAGGGCTCTGGCATGAACTTCAAGATGGCTTTAACCACCACCCAGGGGATCTGGTTCTCAAGCATCATGATGTCGGTGTAGAGGCGCTCGAAGTTGGCGCACAAATAGCTGTTCAGCGCGCCATCCATGTCGTCAATGTTGCCATAGCAACGCATGAACTGCACCAAGAAGCAACCATCAAGGAACATCATCGGCAAAAAGTCGTCGTCGCGGAATCTCGCCAACTCGTCCGGGTAGTAGAGGCTGCGGGCGTCGGCGGACACGGCGAAGACGGCATCGTACATCTCCTGGACTGGGCGGCCCGAGTCCGTGATGCATTGGGTCGCAGCCACATGCTTCACCCTCTCCGCCTCCAGCACGCTGGGACGAAGACCATGGTGGTAAGGGCCGATGGCCACAGTCACCGGTTGGATGTACCATGGGCCAACACCTATCAGGCTTGGAGGGATCTTGTGTGTTGAGGGAGAAGATCGAGATTAGGGAGAACACACACCACGCATTCTCATTGATCGTGTAGGGGGTATATGTACAGCTTAGCGCTACCTGCCTACAGAGTGGAGATCATGGGGTGGAGAAACTACCCGTCGTGCGCCCCGATCTGGCTGCACGAGCCGGTGCGCGTCGTGTATGCGGTGACTATACAGAGTGCGTACACGACGGTATTCTACTGCCTAACACCACCCGCAGTCGTGACGTCGGCAGCGGCGACGCAAAGACTGGAACGGAAGTCACAGAAGGCATCCGTGGGCAGCCCCTTCGTCATGATGTCGGCGAGCTGCTGGCGCGTGGGGATGTGAGAACGCGGAACTCGCCAAGGGCCATGCGCTCGCGCACAAAGTGAATGTCCAGCTCTACATGCTTCATGCGACGATGGTGGATGGGGTTGACGGAGAGATACACCGCGGACACGTTGTCGCAGTAGACGAGGGTCGCCTTGTCGACCGGCAGGAAGAGCTCGCCGAGGAGTTGGCGCAGCCACACGCACTCGGCCACGGCATTGGCAACGCCGCGGTACTCGGCCTCCGCACTAGAGCAGGACACTGTCGCCTGTCGCTTGGAGGACCAGGAGACGAGGGTGTCGCCAAGATAGATGCAGAAGCCGGAGGTGGAGCGCCGTGTGTCGGGGCAGCCGGCCCAATCGGCGTCGGTGAAGGCGCGAAGATCCAGGGAGCGCGAGGCGCGGAGATGTAGCCCGAGGTGCGCCATGCGGTGAATGTAGCGCAGAACGCGCTTGACCAGAGCGAGATGGCACTCGCGCGGGTCGTGCATATGCAGGCAGACTTGCTGCACGGCGTAAGCGATCTCCGGCCTGGTGATGGTGAGGTACTGCAGCGCGCCTGCAGTGCTGCGGTAGGCGGAGGCGTCGTCCACACGAGGGCCGTCGGCGGCGCGGAGCTTGCCCTTGGTGTCGACAGGCGTGGGAGAGGGCCGGCAGGTGTCCATGCCGGCGCGGTCGAGCACATCCTCGGCGTACTGTTGTTGACAGAGAAAGAAGCCCGCGGGCGTGCGCGTGACCTTGATGCCCAGGAAGAAGTGCAGAGGCCCGAGGTCCTTCATGGCGAACTCCCCCGTGAGTCCAGTGATGATGCGTTGAAGCATGGCCGGCGTGGACGCGGTGAGCACAATGTCGTCGACGTAGAGAAGAAGGTACGCCGTGTCCCCACCGCGGCGGAGCGTGAACAGGGAGGAGTTCGAGCGCGTGGCGGAGAAGCCAAGCGTCTTGACGAAGCCCGCGAACCAAAGGAACCAGGCGCGGGGCGCCTGCTTCAAGCCATAGAGCGACTTTGAGAGGCGGCAGACATGGTGAGGACGATCGGGGTCAACGAAGCCGGCAGGTTGAAGACAGAACACCTCCTCGTCCAGGGTGCCGTGCAGAAAGGCGTTGGAGACGTCAAGTTGATGAACAGGCCAGTCCCGCGACGCAGCGAGCGTGAGGACCGTGCGGATGGTGGCGGGCTTGACGACCGGCGAGAAGGTCTCGCCGTAGTCGACGCCGGCACGCTGGCGGAAGCCGCGCATGACCCAGCGGGCTTTGTAGCGGGCGAGGGAGCCGTCGGAGTTGAGCTTGTGCTTGAAGATCCATTTTCCGGTGATGAGGTTGGCGCCGGGGGGACGCGGCACCAGTTCCCACATGCGGTTGCGGACCAGGGCGTCGTACTCGTCGTGCATGACGGCGAGCCACCGGGGATCGCGAACCGCAACGCGGACGGAGGCAGGAACCGGCGAGAGGGCCGGTGAGGTGTCGACGGCAGCTGCGTCGAAGTACTTCGGGTTGGGCCGGAAGATGCCACGCTGCGCGCGCGTCACTGGCCTGGAGGGAACCGCGGGCGCCAGAGATGATGGAGCAGCAACGGGCGAGGTCGACGGCGATCCCGAGGAGCTCGCGCGGG
This sequence comes from Triticum aestivum, assembly GCF_018294505.1. Taxonomy (NCBI): domain Eukaryota; kingdom Viridiplantae; phylum Streptophyta; class Magnoliopsida; order Poales; family Poaceae; genus Triticum; species Triticum aestivum. Next base: position 10,424,230 of record NC_057795.1, on the reverse strand, counting down.
AGCCAGAGCCCATTTTTGAATGTGGCGGGGCCGCGCTGTCGTGGATGCCGCCCGGAGAGGATCGGACGGTGGAGTTTGAAGGGAGGCTCGGCGCGCCAACAGATGAGGACGCAGAGCCGCCCGATCCCGATCCGGTGGTGGTAGGTGGACGGAGTGGCGCCGCGCGTGGAGGGAGCGGGGCGACCGCGTCAGGGGACGGGGGCAGAACGCGCACACCCGACGAGCTAGCGACGAGCGGGACCTGCAAAACAGTGGCCGAAGGAGAAGGTGGTGGTGGGGAAGGGACCGAAGAAGGGGAGGGTGTGGCGAAGGGGAAGATGTGTTCATGGAACATGACGTGGCGCGAAGTGATCACGCGGCGAGAGACAGGGTCAAAACAGCGGTAGCCACGGTGGTCAGGCGGGTAGCCGAGAAACACACAAGCGGCGGAGCGAGTGTCTAGTTTGTGGCGAGAGGTGGCGGTGAGGTTGGGATAGCAGAGGCACCTGAACACGCGGAGCTGAGCATAGTCGGGCGGCACGCCAAGCAGGAGCTCGTGCGGGGACTGCGGCTTGCTGGTGTGGCAAGGACGGCGGTTGAGGAGGAAGGTGGAGGTGCTGAGGGCTTCAGCCCAGAAGCGAGCGGGCATGGATGCATGCATCAGCAGAGCACGCACGCCGTCGTTGAGAGTGCGCAGAGGACGCTCCGCTTTGCCATTCTGCTGACTGGTGTATGGATAGGTGAGGCGAAAATGTGTGCCATGACGAGCAAGAAGCGAGCGGATGGCAGAGTTATCGAACTCGCGTCCATTGTCGGTCTGCAGTGCAAGGATCGGCAGCTGAAACTGCGTCTGAACGTAAGCAAAAAACTCAAGCAGAATTTGAAAAACTTCAGACTTGTGCTTGACAGGGAAAGACCAGACATAATGCGTGTAATCATCTAGTATGATCAGATAAAACTGATAACCAGAGATGCTTACAACAGGGGAGGTCCATACATCAAGGTGCAACAACTGAGAAGGAAACAAACTACGGCTAGCAGAAGACTGAAACGGGAGACGAGCGTGCTTGCCCACACGGCACGCATGGCAGACGTGAGGCGTAGACTTGCTGAACGCGAGAGGAAGGGCACCGAGCGACGCACGGCCGGGGTGCCCAAGTCGTTGATGCCAGACATCGGTGGTGACGATGTCGGCGAACCGCCGTGAGGAGGGAGGCGAGGGCTGTCCAACGGGGTAGAGATCGCCGCCGGAGTTACATCGGAGGATCACCGCCTTGGTTCGAATGTCCTTGACAGAGAAACCAAAAATGTCAAACTCAACTGAAACTAGATTGTCACGACATAACTGGCGGACGGAAAGGAGATTTTTTATGAGAGAGGGACAGATAAGAACATTGCGGAGCTGGATAGGCGAGGTGCCGGAGATGAGGGAGCCAGTCCCGACATGTGTGATCGGCAGGCACTCACCGCTCCCAACAATGACCCGAGAATCAGAGAGGTAAGGTTGGGCAGAAAGAAGATTACCAGAGGAGGAGCTCAAGTGGGAGGCGGCGCCGGAGTCGAGGTACCACTCTGGCGTGGTTCCGGACGTCGAAGGCCCAGCGGTGGCGCTGTGAAGCGCAGCCTGCAGCGCCGCCATGTCCCAGGCTGGGGACGGCGAGGAGGACGGGCCGGCACCAGGGTGCCCGTAGCTGGGGTAGGTGTGGCCGGCCGGAGCATCGGGCGTGCCGTACCCGTGCGGGGGGAACGCAGGCGAAGCCGGCACGGCGAGCATGGCCTGTTGATGCGGCGTGCCGGGGCGCGGTCCGAGGACACCAGAGCCCAGTGCGCGCCAGGGCATCGGCCAGGCCTGGACGAGGCCAGTCCAGGAGTTGGCACCAGGGGCGGGGGCGGGGAGGGAGGCTGGCCGCGGCGAAGGAGGTGTTGGAGAAGCCGGGACCGTGCCAGAGCCGTTCCCTCGACCGCGGCGCCGGCCGCGCCCGCGCCCACGAGTGTTGTCGTTGGTGAGCACGGGGACAGGGGCCGGAGCAGCGCGCCCGGCGAGCATGGCGTGCGCGGTCTGCAGACGTGCGGTCTGCTCGGCCCGGTGCTCCTTTAGAAGGAGGAAGGAGCGCACCTGGAGGAAGGACGGGAGGGGCACCTGCGACATGATGTGGGGGTTCACGGCATGAAACTGACGGTTGAGCCCTAGGAGCAGGTGGAAGACCTGGCGCGTGTCCGTCACGGGCTGGCCGAGATCGCGCAGCTGATCGGTGAACGCCTTGAGCTTGGTGCAGTACTGCATCACGGTCAGGTCGCCCTGAACGAGCGCATGATACTCGGCGTCGATGTACACGGCACGGGCGAGTTGGTTGTCGCGGAAGATGCCGTCGACGGCGCCCCAGACGGCGAGCGTGGTGTCGTCGGGCTGCATCACAGCGTGGAGGAGCTCCGGCGAGATGGTGGAGTAGAGCCAGTGGATGACGACGTGATCAGCCATCAGCCACTCAGGGACGTCGAGGCGGGGAACGGCCTCGTGGTCGACGTGATCGCGGAGGCCTAACATGCCGATGACCGTGTCGAAGTGCCGGCGCCACTGGGAATAGTTCCCGGAGAGGAGGTCGAGCATGACGGGGACGTGACGCCGGATGTCGACGGTCTGAAGGATCGACGAGGGGAGAGGGGAGGCAGTTGCGACAGCCGGCGCGACAGCCGCGGGCGGTGCGGGCAGAGCCGGAGCGGCCGGCGTGACAGGGGCCGGAGGCGCGACGGGAGCTGGGGGCGCGATGGGAACCGCACCAGAGTCAGCAGGGGGTGCGGCGGCCAGGGGCACGTCGTTGGAGACGTCGCCGGCGCCGGCACCTTCCATGGCAGCGGAAGAGGGAGCAGAATCGGGGGTATCTGATACCATGTTGAGGGAGAAGATCGAGATTAGGGAGAACACACACCATGCATTCTCATTGATCGTGTAGGGGGTATATGTACAGCTTAGCGCTACCTGCCTACAGAGTGGAGATCATGGGGTGGAGAAACTACCCGTCGTGCGCCACGATCTGGCTGCACGAGCCGGTGCGCGTCGTGTACGCGGTGACTATACAGAGTGCGTACACGATGGTATTCTACTGCCTAACATTGTGCATCTTCCGTTCCATACTGTCCAAATAGTCAGTATGGAACGATTGCACTACTTCCTTGAACAGCTGGATCGTCGGATCACTACAGTCATTATCTTGTGTGGGTGTGGGTGTGGCTGGGGCTGCATACTTAACCATCTGCAGCTGCACGCTATCACTATGGCTAGGCAAGGATGTTTGGAAGCTAATCCTATCTTCACTACTCCACGCAGCTGCTTCTTCCATGAACCAACCCGAGTAGCAAGGTACCACCTATGACGATGGTTCCATGCTCATCGCCCGGCTGCCCAAGAGTACTCAAGGAGTGAAGTAGCTACCTACCTAAATACAAACACAGAGTGGCAGAGATGAATGAAACCAAAGAAGCACACAGAAGCACACAGGAGGATAGTGGGCCTATTAGGCCATTAGAGGGGAGCAAACCATCCCACAAGGGGCTGGCGCACCCCCCATGGCAGCCGCCCTAGTGGGGGAAAGGAAGGGGGGGGATTCGGCCACCCCCTTCCTTCCCTCTTACCCCTTTCCTTTCCCCCTGCGACAAATATGGAGGGGGGGCGCAGCCAATGGCGGGAGTCCAAGTAGGATTCAGACCTACTTGGGGTGCCTCTTGGCCTCTTCCCTCTCGCCCCACCTATATATATGTGGGAGGGGGGCGCCTAGCACAACCAAAACAATTGCTTAGCCGTGTGTGGCACCCCCTTTAACCGTTTACACCCCCGGTCATATTTTCATAGTGCTTAGGAAAAGCCCTGCGGAGATTGCTTCACCATCACCGTAACCACGCCATCGTGCTGGCCAAACTCGTCCACTACCTTGCCGTCTTGATGGATCAAGAAGCCGGATGACGTCACTGAGCAAAACTTGTGCAGAACACGAAGGTGTCGTACGTTCGCTATTTGATTAGTTGGAGTGCGAAGAAGTTCGACTACATCAACCGCGTTACTAAACGCTTTCGCTTACGGTCTATGAAGGTAGGTAGACACACTCTCCCCTCTCGTTGCTATGCATCTGCATGGATAGATCTTGCGTGTGCGTAGAATTTTTTTTGTTTTCCATGCAACATTTCCCAACACTTCCATTGCCATCTCCGCCTCCCCAATCTAAGCACGGCACCGCCTTCAACGGCAAATCTGGCTCATAATCCCTCAACCCTTTCACACCCACACATCAAATTCTAAACACATTACCTTGTTGTTGTAGTCTTTCAAGTCAGAAATCCATTATTTTACACAATATAGAAGATGTTAACTTTGACAACCAGACAATGATCAAAGCACATGAACAAATCATGCAACATCTTCACTTATCAAGATTAGCTTCACAAAAGAAGTGAAGATTTAAAACGCAAAGCATATTATTGCATATTTTGCTAGGCGACAATAGGTAATTACACGGAGGGAAGACTCAAATTTGAATTGATAGCTTCTACATGTTATATATGTGAAAATATTAACATCTATGTGCTGCAAACTATCAATAAAGTAGAGGCAATCAAATAATTTAGTGTACTTCACTTGGTTAACCATGTGAATGTACAACCTACCATCCCTATGTGAAGTCTTCATTGATGATGCTTATACATGGTTATGAAAATCTATAGGTTGCTACTAAATTAAGGTCACAATCAATAGTAGATACAATTGTGAAGCGAATCTAGGAGAGTAGGGACAAGAAGGACATCATCTTCTTTCTTCCAGCCGAAGAAAGAAAGGAGATATCGCCTCCAGCCACTAGGGAGCTTCCTTCCGCTGATGTCCTCCGACGGCTCTCCTCCATCGACGACCTTGGTCTAGATGGTGAGGGAGGTCGTCGGATCCATGCGTGTCGATCATTTTAGGCATACTAGCTTAGGATTTTTTTGGGTTGTTCATCATCTTGGCTTCGGCGATGGCAAATGGAAGCAAGACTGGCATGGCTGCGACCACATCCTCATGGTGGACTTGTCTCCTCGGGCTTTGCCATTGTGACAAGACCTGCTACGGCGCCGTCATGGAGCTTGGGGTAGTCCAGGAGCATATGCATATTGTTTATGCATCGACGACATCTAGAAGATGGTGGATCATGTGCTGGGTTCATGGTAATGGTAGGCAGATATGGTTTCCTCTTCTTACGTCTTAATATTGTGAGGGTGCCATATGTGGAGTTCGATGGCGTGTCTGGGGTGTTCCCCGATCTGATTCGTTCAATGGCAATGGCTTCACCTTTGGTGGGCTACCTTGGAGTTCCGTAAAGCTGCATATCAGCGATGGAGCCGCGGCTAGCTCCATTGGGGAGGCAATCCTTCAATCTTTCCTTTGGTGGCTGCTCTGGTGGTGCCTGAGGCAGGTGACACACATTGCTGTCAAGCTAAGGGGATGCTTCGGTCTTGCTTGTATTCCTCTTCCTTGGCTGGTGTTCCTTCGTGCAAAGGCTAGCGTTCTGATGTCTTTTCTAGTTCTGTCAGATTGGTGTCTATGGCTTGTACTATGATATTTATGATATACATGAGACACACGTTACCATGCAAGAAAATCAACATATAAGTGGGATCAAGCCTTTTCCATGCTCTCACCAACGCTATCGTCCCCATGGAGTACCGACGGCAATTTAGATGCTCACCAGCGCTGAATATTCGATCTAGCACACACAAGTGGGTCATCCTGATCCTGACAAAAGAAAAGCTTGAGCGACGATGGTGAGGTGGAGGTCGAGTGCTCCATGGTGGCTGGTCAGAACACTAGTAGAAAACAGGGCTTTGGTCCAGGCCAGAAAAGGGAATTAATCCCCGTTCTCCTACGAATCAGGACCAATGTGTGCATCAGTCCCAGTCCGTGAGGCCAGGGTGCCGGCCGGACCTCGGGGGGCCATTTATCCTAGTTCGTCTGACGCCTTTAGTCCCCGTTCCACACACGAACCGGGACCAATGGGCCTCGCTCCTGGCCCAACACCTTTAGTCCCGGTTTGTGGCTAGAACCGGGACCAAATGTGGTCCTTTAGTCCCGGTTCTAGCCACAAACCGGGACTAAAGAGAAGCCTATATATAGTGCCCGCACGCTCAGCTCACCTCACTGCTCTGTTTTATTTGGGAGAGGTGTGTGAGAGGTGTGTGTCTGCAACCAACAGGTGAAAGTCCTCGTTTGTTCATGTGTAATCCAATCTTCAGACTGCTCCGGGAATTTGAAGCTTAAAATATTCTTGTGTTCCTCCATATATGGAGCCACCAAGGCGGAATTTTGTAGAACTGTGTAGTGTGCTTCGGTGACGGAATGCCCATCCATACATATTATTTGATCCGGTCCTAGCGTGCCATTTCCACCCAGTCTGCCCTTATGCCGCGATTTAGGAATACCAATCGGCTTAAGGTCAGGAATAAAGTCAACACCAAACTCAATGACCTCCTCATTTTCATGGCCCTTGGAGGAGATGCTTCCTTCTGGCCAAGCACGGTTATGAACATATTTTTTCAAGACTCCCATGAACCTCTCAAAGAGGAACATATTGTGTAGAAATACAGGGCCCAGAACGGCAATCTCTTTGCATAGGTGAACTAGGACGTGTGTCATGATATTGAAGAAGGATGGTGGGAACACCAACTCGAAACTGACAAGGCATTGCACCAAATCATTCTCCAACCTTGGTATGATTTCTGGATCGATTACCTTTTGAGATATTGCATTGAGGAATGCACACAGCTTCACAATGGCTAATCAAACGTTTTCTGGTAGAAGCCCCCTCAATGCAACCGGAAGCAGCTACATCATAATCAGGTGGCAGTCCTGAGACTTTAGGTTCTGAAACTTTTTCTCTGCCATATTAATTATTCCCTTTATATTCGACGAGAAGCCAGACTGTACCTTCATACTGAGCAGGCATTCAAAGAAGATTTACTTCTCTTTTTTGGTAAGAGCGTAGCTGGCATGACAAAACCACTTGCATGTCAAAACACCACACTAGCCACAAAGGATGAAGCTAGAGTAAATTGACTCAAGGGGAGTGACATGCCTTGTCTTGCTGAAGATTGAGAGTTATCAACCAAATGTTTTAGGAGTCGAGGTTTGTTTTTTGGACTCAGACAACGGTTGTGAGGGAGGGGGCTTAGAAATTTGAAGTTTATGCTTATGCCAGCCTATATACTAGAAGAAATAATATTAAAACTAACAAATTGAAAAGGATATCTTCTTACCAATGTGGTACCCAATCTCCCAGATAATAACGCTCAGGCCTAAACATAGGGCCAGGATCACACTGAAGCCATCCTGTTGACAGGTCCTGAAAATATTACCAAAACAAAAACTAAGAATAAATTCAGCAATACACCAATTTGCTAATCAAACTAATAGCACATTCTGAAAGAGATAAAGTTACCTTTCTTGGGCATGTAAACCACTGGAAGCGACCCATTACATTCGCTAACTGCCAAAGAAAATAAGTGAAAGTGAAAAATGCTATTATAAAGAATTACAAATGTAGCATCGAAATCATTCTGTGCACCAAATATGTAACATAAATTATTATTTACAGATTCAACCCCTTGAAGGTACTAGTAATCTCTTTAGTACATAAACCAGGGCTTTCATCTCACTAGGAAAGCAAAAATGATGGTTGTCACTGATGCACCAATAAAGCCTTCCCATGTTTTCTTTGGAGATAACTTGATCAATGGTGTTCTATTGAGAAAGAACCCAAATAAATAGGCAGCAATGTCATTGATCACAATGAGTGAAGCAGGTAGAAGAAACATGTACAAGCATAGCATTGAAGATGTATGGAGTTTGTCAAATGCACTGGCTAAAATGTCAATAGTTACTTGCTTAATTAACATGCATAGAACCAAATTAGACAATTTTCTCAACAGTATATATTACTCATCAATGTGTTGTTGTCATAAGTAGCTTAACTCAAGTCAGATAAAAGAAAAAATGAATATATCAACGAACAAATATCAAATTGCAACATGCATAAACGTTAGCAGTTTGAGTGTTGCTGTAGCATCCAGCACTCCTAAGTTTTTCTTTTCTATTCTTTCTGGTGAGGACCAGGATGTTCTTACAGTGGTAGGTCAAACTCCTACTAGAACAAAATTGCAAATGAGTTAATATGGCCAATTCAGCGATATTACCACTGTAACCAAAGTAAGAACTGTAGGCTACAGGTTTTTTGAAGGAAGAACATTGGGTGGTAATCTAGGAAACTCCTAGTAAGTTGAGGAGGTTCAGGACTTCATGGCAACATATTTTTTATGGCTGTACAAGAAATTAGGCATCTTCAAGTAACTTCAACAACTTCAGGTGCTTTTTAAACCAAGAAACTTGGATATTTAAAATACACCAAATAAATATATGTCAAACGTCAAAACATGGTAGAAATGGATAAACATTATACTCAAGTCAGCAAGTCAACATTGTAAATAAAAGCATGCTAACAAGATAAATATATAGCTTACCGGAACATTCCCTCAAATATATTTGCTACCATGAAAGAAGATTGCGCAAAAACAGTTAAAAGAATCATGTGTGTCCAGGCATACTGTTTGAACTGGTATGTGTATGTCTTTTTGTTATGTGTTAAAATAAACCATACAAATCCTGGATCATGGGAATTGTACATTAATTTTATGGCAGATATGAAATAGAAATTAGCAAGGCGAGGCAAGCAGGTTACTAGAGGGAGGAATGTCAAGAAAAACTCATGCAACCAAACAAATTGCAAAATTCAAAGACAACCAGCTTTTGCGTAACACATTGTGTTCTTCAGATTACTTGGGCAGGCAGGCATTACATAAAATTTTAGTTATTAACATTCCCAAACCCTAACGCCCAACCAAAATTGGTCAAATGGTGTTGAACCTCCGTCGAAGAACTTGAAACCTAACCGTCTAGAGAGTTTGCAGCTCTCAAGAGTAATAGACGGAGCGTACTAGACTTAGATTCGAGTGATGCTAACCACTATCTAATTCTTCGGCTCTAGAGTTTTTCTCTCGGTGGATTTTAAACTCAAATCGCTCAAAGAGTGGGTTGCTCAACAATCTTCTCAGAATTAAATGGAGCAGCTACCAGACAAAGCCGGCGTCGGGGTGGCTATTTATAGCCGCAGCCTTCCCAGAAGGGAAATGACCATTTTGGACACGAGTTCCAACCAATGGCCAACCGACACGTTTGCAACGGTCAGATTTTTTGAGCAACGGTAACATTACTTGAGGAACAAGTAATGCTAACTCCTCGGTCCGAGACAAATCTCTCGCAGCGAAGAAGATAACAGTCTCTTGCTGGCAAGTATTTGCTCGGACCACAAAGAGATTTCTCTCACAACTTTCATAGGATTTGGGTTTAGCATCAGAGAATCAAAGTTTCGAATGCTACAGCCTTCTTAATAGTATGATGGTCCTATAACTCAATGAAAGAAGAAGAACAATGAAATAAATGCTACGTCCTTACTTCGTCTTCATTCTTCCTCTTACGTAGTCACCTTCTTCGGATAGACACCGTACCAATTGCTTGAACTTCAGCAATTTTTATGGGTCACTCTTGTTTATCATCTTCTTCTGTGGTAACCTTCACTGCATTGAAGGGAGATTATTTTCGTCGTTTGCATCAAACTCCTCAATCACTTAGGGACTTGTTACTCTGTGAGCACCAGCAAACACATAAGTCAAAATGTTTGCGTCAACAAACTTCAAAATATAAGGTGCCTGTCATTGTACCAACATGTTTTATTTCTAAGTATATGTAGATGACCTATTTAATTGTAAGTGATCATTCGATGCAGGAAGGTCGTAGGGAGTGGTATCATTACAATGAAAACAAAGCCAAACATGGTTGTTGCGTTAACTTGTCTTTGTTATAGTCGAGCAGGAGTGAAGTCATCTGAAAATGCAACATGCATATTGTATGTACACACCAATCACAATCCTTTGAGAAGTTAAGTGTGTGCACATAGTCATGACGAACATGTCTATGTCATGTACAATGTAATGGCTATATTGTCTTGTTCATTCCGATATGCAGATGGCAGATCCTATTCAATGGGATATATTGGCTATAAGATGTTGTATATTCATGATATTTGTGATTTGTGAATGATACTTCATCAAAGGACCCAACAAGTCCTTGATTGATGCACCACTATATGAAGAGTTTGATCTAGCCACTGAATTTTTCTACGATAGTGTCTTGAAATTATTTTTGACATGTTAGTATGTCTTCCATTTTGTAAGCACCAACAAGTCTTGAGCTTATTGAACCTTTCATGATAAACATTACACTTGGATGAGTCCGTTTGTAATAACATGACATGGTATGGAGTTGAAATGTGTATTTTCATTTATTTTTGAAATGTATATAAAGGAACAATTCAATTTATCGCAAGTGATCATTTAGTACAGGATGGACATATGGAGAGGCGTCACTTCAGTGAAAACATAGCCAGACTTGTCTTGACATGGAAAGGATTACTTCAGCTGCATTAATTTATTTCGGCTACAAAGGAGGTTAGGCAGGAGTGAAGTCATTCGAAAATGCAACACGCATATTGTGCATACACAACAACCGCAACACTTTGAGCAGTTATGTGTGTACACATAATCATGGCGAACATGTTGTGTTACTTAATGCAATATATTAGTAGTGAAATAGAAGGTGCATATTAATAATTTTGGTGATCTCTTAATGATGATTGATCAAAGGACCTGGCAAATCCTTGATAGTTGCCCCTTGATGAAGTGTTTGATCTAGCCATTGAACTTAATTTTTCTAGAGTTTTTAAGAAATTTTAGCATGTTATCTTGTCTTCCATTTTCTTAGTACCAACGAAGCTTGATCTTGTTAAACCTTATAGGGTATAGCTAAATCTCAATCTTTTGACAAATAACTATTTTCTCAAGTGGGACGACTAGGGGTGTGTAATTTTAGTTGCGGATAGGCGGTGGAAATGTAGCAGCGCGAGGTCAGCGGGCGCGTAACTATAATTGCGCTGGGCGGTGGACCTGCCATTGTGCTAAGCCGGCGGGCATGCAACCGTAGTTGCACTAGACCGGCGAATATATAGTCGCACTAGGCCGATGGGCCTGCAATTATAGTTGTGCCAGGTCAGTGAATGTGCAATTGTAGTTGCGCGAGGCTGGATTTGCATGCAACTATAGTTGCGCTTGGGCGTCGAGCATGCAACTTTAGTTGAGCGTGATTCAGGAACAAAAATAAAATAATAACCAATAAAAATAATTAAAAATGATGTAAAACATGGACCAAGAAGCGAAAAAAAAGGAAAACCCTGAAAGTAAAGAACACATGCATCACCGCACACCGATTTAGTATTTCTCAACCAATTGAGAAATAACTATTTCTCGGTCGATTGAGAAATAGCAATCTCGAGCATTTTATGGTGAACATTCCTCTTGGAGGAGTGTCTCTGTAATAATTTGAATATTGAACACCTTAGGCATAGGTTACAATTAAAATGTGATGCCTTGGAGGTCCGGTCTTTCGTCGGCTGGCGGTGGCTCATGTGGCTTTGGAGCTTCGTCATCGGCAGGGCGAGTGCGTGGTCTCGGGGCCGGTGTGGAAGTCCAAGCGACGGCTCCGGAAATCTTGTTCGTGTTGTGTTGACTTTCGTTATCTGGGCGATGAAGTTATTGAATGGATGGGATCACGGTGTTGGGTTTGGTGTGGAAGTGGGATTGTGCGAGCGGCGGCTCCGGAGATCTCCTACGAGTAGAGTGGTTCCTTTGGTCACTTGAGCAACAAAGCCATTAGCCAGGCTGGTATGTGGCCTTGGGGCTAGTGTGGACGCCGGAACATCGGCTCCATAATTGTGTGTTGTGTTGTAGGGTGGCATGGTCGTCGGCTCGGCTGGCGCGCAGCTTTGGAGCTGGCGTGTGCAGATGTCGCAGTCATGCATGTTGTAGTGGTTATATTATTAAACTTTTGTGTCACCAGAGATAAAGATGGCTGTTTAAAAAACAAATGGTGTGTGGTGTTAACTGTGATTTGTGGATAATGACTGATGAAAGGACCTAGCAAGTAATACCCGCAAAACAAGAAAGTCACCATATGGCGTATGTGGTGAGCACCTTCAAGCAGTCAAAAAAAGTACTAACATGTAAGGGATACTTGCACACTATAATAACCATCGAATTCGATCATCTCATTAACTATGGGCCTGCCACCCATATCGTAAACAACAACGTCGTATTTTGGGCCTGTCACGCCTAATCAGACAAGAACACGTGTTTATTCTTCATATTGTATTGTGTGTATTATATTCTGTTTTGGCGAGATGGAACTGGCACGGCTAGTTAGATAATAGCAGTAGATAAATGCGTAGTTAAATGCTAAGCGGGGTAGTTATAAACCCTATGGACCACCCCATGGATCCGGTGAAGGGAAAGCCCGTAAAAATTAACTCACTGCCTCTTGAGTTATCCTGCGATTGGAAGAAAAAATAGGAAAGGAAAAGAAATTGCAACAGCGCCATGCTCCATGGCTGTAAGTAATTATATAACTAGGAATTAGAAAATTAAATTTTAAAAAATGATATAATGGGATGATCGAACGACGGGAACACTGAACCCTCACATTGTGGACTCACAGTCTACTGCCTTGGTCCACTTGGCTACATCTCTCTATTATCTAGCTAAAGGAATTTAATCCCCTTTCAATTGATCATGATCCTATTTATTCCGATCTCCGTACTTCAACCGAGATATTGGAAATAGAATGCCGGCGTGAGGACCGTAAGATATAATGGTGGTTTGGGTTTTGGATTTCGGCTCTTCCGACGGTGATGACTTCTTCTCCGAGGTGCTTGTCCGATAGGACCATGATCTTGATGACATTCGATATGTGATTATTAATGACAGGCTGGCTCTGACAATAGAACGGCCTGTAGCGGCGAGGCATTGGCCCATACAATAGATCAAGTTGGTCGATCCTAGGCACTTTTTTTTGCAGGTGGATCCTAGGCACTTCGATGTAACTTCTTTATTTTCCATGTTGTTTGTACAGTTGGTTTGATTAATGGATTTAAATGTTTTCTATAGAGGAAAAAAGTTAACTGCACAAAATATAAAGATGGCATGCTTCAATGATATTTGGCTGTGCTTTGTTAAGGATGACCAATCAGGACGTAGCAATTCCACGAGGCCTCCATACTAACCATTGAGTTTTGCCCAGAGTTTCTTGAGAAAAAAGAGAAAAGGGTGATGGTTTGGTGCCCACATACATCTGCTGCTGCTCCGGTTTTTTAACAGTAATTCCAAAAAGTAGTATTTTTGAAGAAAAAAACTGATTTTTTTTGGGGGGGGGGGGGCATCAAAGATGCTTCACTTTTTTAGGTGTTGCAAATTTTCGTCTTGAGATGATTTTGGAGGAGCTCGGTACAAAAAAAAACAGAATCAGAGATTTTTCAGAACTTGGGCATTTTGGAGATCTGATTTTCTGTTCTCTTTTTCTTTTTTACCGAGCTCCTCCCATATAATCAGAGTACAAAAATTTACAAGCACCTAACAGAGTTGGACATCTTTGATGTACAAAAAATTAAGTTTTTTCTCTGGCTATTGTATTTGAATTTACTGTTCACATGGCAGCGGGTGACCTCAGGGTCAGCTATGTATTTTCGGAGAAGAAAGATTGTGATATGGCTGAGAGGCGGGCTCAGCAGTGCAGGAGTGCTCGGTCGCTACTTATAAAAGCAGTGACTTGCCGGAAACCAACATGGAAACGGTGAGCATGCGACATAATATGTGGATGTCATTGATCTTCCAGCTGCTCCTTGCGGCAGCTACAACAGCAGCTACCACCGCGGCGACTGATGGGTGTCCGCCGAGCTGTGGCGGCGTGGACATCCCCTACCCGTTCGGTATCGGCGCCGGCTGCTTCCGCAAGGGCTTCGAGATCGAGTGCACCAAGGGCGGCCCTGTGCTCGCCGGCACGCCACTCCGGGTGGTGAAGCTGTCGTTGGATCCAGACGAGTCGCAGGTGATGCTTCCCATCGGGTCGCAGTGCTTCAACACCTCCAGTCCAGCTGAAACCAACGACATCATGTATGGAGAGACGATGATGAACGAGCACGGCGTGTACCGCATCTCCGACACGCACAACATGCTCATCGTCGTCGGCTGCAACACCGTCGGTTACATCGCCAGCAAGGAGACCGTTGGGGGTGGCGACGACTACGCTTACAACATCGGTTGCATGTCCTACTGCAACAACTCAGTGAGCGCGCAGAACGGACAGTGCAAAGGCATCGGGTGCTGCCACGTCGACATCCCGCCGGGGCTCACCGACAACTACTTCGACTTCGACGCCGAATACAACCACTCCGCCATGATGAACTTCAGCTCGTGCGACTACGCCTTCCTCGTCGATAGGAACAACTACACCTTCCACAGGTCTGATCTCAAGATGGACAGACGTCGGACCTCACTGGTGTGGCTCGACTGGGCCATTCGCGGCTCCGCAGATATCTCCGGCAACGACATACTATCATGCAAACAAGTGGCCACGACAAGTCAGCACGCCTGCGTCAGCAACCACAGCGACTGCATCGACTCTATCAATGGGCCTGGCTACAACTGCAAGTGCTCCAAAGGCTACGCGGGCAACCCTTACGTTGTCGACGGGTGCACCAGTAAGACGCCGTGTTTACTACAATTATGGTTTTCTTCATCGATAAACTAGTATATATAGGGTGGCCCACGCGCATGTGCGGCTAATATCTTAAAACATGTTAATTTTGGTATATTTAGAAGATACATTCATATTTAGAAAATACATTCATAAATCTTATATACTGAGTAAAAAGAAATGGAGGGAGTATATAAGGATAGTTGGTAGGGTAACATGTGGGGGGCACCTAGCTGCCTGGGCACCTTGTTCGGGTCGGGTCCAACCCGCTAATGCATTTCCTGCTTATAAATAACCGCTACTACCCTTCCAAATAAATTGCTTTCCTTTTTCATGTGCATGCACTTGTATCCTCCACGACCATTAATTGTAGATGATTCCTGCATGATTTATTCTATGTATTAGAACATATGCCTACGTACATATATACCCTATGATTCATTCTATGTATTTTAGATACCTACAAATGTATATACCCTATTATTTATTCCAAATAATTTACATGCACGTATATACCATATGATTTATTCTAGGTATTAGAGACACACCGACGTATATACCCTAGAATTTATTCCAAATAATTTGCATGCACGTATATACCCTATAATTTATTCTAGATATTAGAAACCTACAAACGTACTCCGATATATTATAAGTGGATACTCAAGTTTTAAAAAAATACTGAAGATATTTCTGTGAATACCTCGACGTGAAATTTATTGGTACATGCCCATAAAGGTCACGACAGATGATATGCTATGTTCATATAAATACGAATACCTATACAACATACCACGATAGAGATGTATCAAATGCGATGATACTGATGAATGATACCAAAAAATAACATATTATCCTCACACAATTTCTGGGTATATAGCTTAAAAAAACTAGTTAGAGTACAAGGAGAAGCAAGTTTTTTCTTATACCCACAGACGCACACCTAAATCTGTTTAAAAGGCATGTTAATAATACTACTACTATGTACAGAAAAAATTAGGCAATTTTTAATAATTTCCTTCTATGCATTAATTACTATAGGTTTTTTTATTGTTTCACACATACATGCATGAATAAATTAGGTAGTTTCTTCTTTTCTAAGCAAGTATTTGGTGCGTGCATGCTAATTAATACCTACGTCCAAATTAGAGCAAGTGGTCGCTAATTAGCATGCATTTAAATGGAATGAATAGTAAATTGCAATAGCTCTCCGCCTTTAATACTGCAAACGGGTATACCTGTTAGTGTCTATACCTAACATAACGACACACATCTTAAAGCAATCCGAAGGTAGACAAGCAAGGAGCCTGGGCACCTAGGTGTCCCAAACAGCCGTCCTAGTTGGTAGTATATAAATAATATATAAACATACTTAAAATGATAAAGTAGTATATATGCTACGACATGGTAGTATATGAGACATGAGAGTAACTACCATCAGGTAGTAGGATGTTTTTTCCTACATTTACATTACAAGAAGTTTGATGTATCTCTATGTCCTTTCAAAACACAATTCAACCAAGAGTGCTAACTTCTTTAGCCCTGCGAATATATATTACAGTGTAAATAAAAGTTGGCCACATTTAATGAATGGGGGAAACTAATCTTTATAAAAAATAAAAAATAAATGTTACTCCTTTTCCCTATTAATTGACATTATAGGAAACACTACATGATTAAATGCAAATACTGGAGTGACTGTCAACTAATACTGAATCTGGACATATTTCTAACTGACAAACCTAGTGGCTCTGGAATGTGAATTGATGCAACCGTTAAGCTTAAATCGTAAAGCACCTATCGGGAAGAATAGTAAATGTTCTAATATCTAACATTAACATGCAAAAAATAGAGCCATATATTGTAATATCATGGTCGAAAGATGCACTGTTACGCATGTGTGTTAGGGCATGGCCAATGCTCCAGCATGGACTAGTGCCCCAGCTGCCACGTCTGTCTTAACGAGCCCAGCTCAGCGAAAGATGTTGCCTGCAGACCAAGGTTGATGCTTGCAGAAGAGCCAGCCTCCTCATGCGAAAAGCAAAGAGAGAGAAGAGAAAAGAGGAGTATGCACGGAAAAAGCAAGAGAAGCCCCGGTATGCTTGACGTAGGAAAGGAAGAGAGTTACTGGAAAACCTGGACCACAGACTAGTGCCTCTGTTGCCTAGAATATTGCAAGATGGTGGTTTCGTTCCTTCAGGCTTGCGTGATTCGCTGGGGCATACGCATGGTGATGCCTCCATTGTTCATGCCCTTATGTGGCTGGCCAAAACGATATGCCGACCAGATCAGGGCAACGAAGCAAACACGGCCGTGGCGGCCACATATGTGTGAGGACATATGGAAGGGGTGTGAGCAATCTTCTATTCGCTTCGTTGGACTATAGATCAAAGGGGTACGGCAACAAAAATAATCTTGGGTATAGGTAGGATATTATTTTAAACTTTAATGTCCATTGATTATTTCATAGATCCAATAAGAGAATGAGTCACACTATTTCTAATTATGTCAGCATGTGTGCTTACACATCATCAAAATCATTGTAGCCGTTAGATTTGCTAGCTTGACCCACTAGCTTCCGTCCGATCTACGTACGAGAATCTTCTACCATACAACATGTGCATTCTAAGTAGGTTTTAAATCACATTGTATTTAATTGTGACATGCATAACTTTTCATGTTAAGATTTTTTTTTCCTTGTGCAGAAATTTCTCACATAGTATAAATCGTTAGGACTGAATTAGTATTATACACAATATTTAGATACTACTATACATCCAATTCCGCAGCAGCGTGGTACGTATTGTCTAGATAACTTAAATTAATGGCATGATGTTTCTAATTTTGTGGGATTTTCTGGCTTATTTCTCGGTCATTTTTCTGTTTAGCCCTGGTGGACTTAATATATAATAGATGTCTAATAATTAATTGATTTTGTAATTTATGCAACACAGATATAAATGAATGTGCAAATCCAGCCAAGTATCCCTGCTACGGTGTATGCAGAGACACCCAAGGAGGGTACGGATGCTACTGTCCTGTAGGTTATCGGAGCCATGACCCACGAACCGAACAATGCACTCAAAAGTTCCCACTTGCAGCACAGATTTCCGTAGGTAAACATCATACTCCTAATACACAAGTTACTTTTTAATGTATTTTACCAGTTTTTCTGATTAGCTATATATCTAAATTGTTTTTTTCTCAATCGCCTCATAATACATACACAGAGCTAGTTAAATCATTCTTGCAACTATCTCTAATATGTATTTTTATTGTTTGAGACTCCCAAGTCAAGTCACAAGAAATTAACAAAAAGATGTGTGCCCAATATTATATATATTAAGATCCCTAATTGAACGGTTTCATCTAATTTCGTATCTTGCCATCCATTTTTAAATATTTGCACGCGCTTCAAACCAAGCGTAAACTCAAAAACTAAGCTTGATTATTAAAATAGTTGAGTTTGATGGCAAAGTAATTAATGACCAGAAATTTTGATTATTACAATAGTTAAGTTTGTTTCTTTGCCCATGTAGGTGCAATAGGTGGCATTCTTGTCTTGGCATTTCTTGCATTCTTTTTTGTTCTTCGCAAAGAGAAGCAGAAGGCCAGAGACTTTTACCGAAAGAATGGTGGTCTTACATTAGAGAAAGCTAGAACTATTAAGATTTACACAAGGGGGGATCTCAAACCAATTTTAAAGAGTAGCAATGTAATTGGTAAAGGTGGCTTTGGTGAAGTTTACAAGGGTGTTGTGGATGGAGTTATCGTCGCAGTAAAGAAACCAAATGGTCGTAGTGTCCTAGAGAAGGAGCAATTTCCAAATGAAGTCACCATCCTATCTCAAGTCAGCCACAAGAACATCGTAAGGCTTATAGGTTGTTGCCTCGAAGTGGATAACCCCATGCTAGTCTATTAATTCATCTCCAAAGGAAGCTTGGATGACAATCTTCATAGAGCTGACAACAAGGACCTTCTTGACTTGGATGTACGTCTAAGTATTCTTGAAGACTCGGCACATGGTCTATCTTATATGCACTCACAAACGCACAACACAATCCTGCATGGTGATGTTAAACCAGCAAACATACTCCTGGATGAGAACTTTTCCCCAAAGATCGCGGATTTTGGCATATCGAGGTTGATTGCAAAAGGAAAGGAGCACACTAGAAACATCATAGGTGACATGTCCTATATGGATCCAGTGTACCTACAAACAGGTCGATTGACCGATAAAAGTGATGTCTACAGTTTTGGGGTTGTCATCTTAGAGCTCATTAGCAGGAGGAGGGCCACTCATTCTGACAATAATAGCCTAGTGAGGAGCTTCCTAGAGTGTCACCAAAATGGGGAGAGCATGACTGAGCTCTTTGATAAGGAAATTGCAATGACAGGAGATTTGGAATTTCTTAACAAGTTGGTAGATATTGCTGTTGAGTGTCTTAACCTTGATGCTGATAAAAGACCATCAATGACAGATGTTGCAGGGCGCCTTCTCACGCTGCATAGGGCCCGCAATCTGTAGGTTGGTTCCTGGGTCGGAGTTTCAACATGTATGTTATGTCGAATAAGATAGGTAACTATTAGTGTCAGCCTTTGTTGTATCTGTTGTTCCAAGAAATTTGTACTACTGTTGTGAGTAACTTTATGTTTCATATGACCAAATTTATGGATTGATTTTATGATTAAACTATATTGTAATAGGGTAGCGATTTAATCTTGCTCCTTCAGAGCTCAACGAGATCATTACAAAACATCATCTTCCATAACAATATCTTGGTTAGATACATCACTAGTACAGTACGCTGTGTTTTTTTCTAGCAGAAACACCAGGCTTAGATTCCTTCTAAGATTCGAGACAAAACAGAATAGTTGAGTAAATATCTCGCTGGGCCGTGCATGCAGCCTCGCCTATAGCAAATGGATCAGCCAAGGGAAGTACCACCAGGTGAGGACCATAGGACATTGTTTCCTTGTTGGATTTTGCTAACTGCACACCATATAAGCTTACGATGACTTCAGTTTTTCTTGGTGTACTAGGGCACCATACTAGTTTTTTCTCTGTGTAGTTGTTGGCAATGTCCTTCCGCACCCCTTGATGACGAGTTTGATCTAGCCATTGATTTTTTTTCCTGCCAAAGTTTATTGAAATTATTTTGCCATGTTATTATGTCTCCTATTTTTGTAAGACCAACAAGTCTTGAGCTTGTTGAACATTTCATGATAAACGTTGCACTTGGATGAATCTTTCAGTAATAATCTGACATAGTTTAGAGTTGAAACATGTATTTTTTTTTTTGAAATGTACGTAAAGGAAATATTCAGTTTATTATAAGTGATCATTTAGTTTAGGATGGATGTAGGGAGATGCATCATTGCAATGAAAACATAGCCAGACTTGTCTTGACATGGAAAGTGTTGCTTCAGCTGCATTAATGAGTTTGGGTTACAATCGAGGTCAAGCAGGGGTGAAGTCATTCAGAAATGCAACATGCGTAGTTGTGCCTACACAACAACCGCAATACTTTGAACAGTTAAGTGTGTACGGATAACCAAGATGAACATATTGTGTTATTCAATGAGATTTATTAGTTGTGAAATAGATAGAAGGCGTATATTAATAATATTTCTTATTTGTGAATGACGATTTGTGAAAGGACCTAGGAAATCCTTGACAGTCACAACCCTTGATGAAGAGTTTGATCTAGCCATTGGACCTTTTTTTTGCTAATGTTTTGGAGAAGTTTTCCCATGTTATTTCGTCTTTCATTTCTTTAGTGCCAACAAGTCTTGAACTTGTTCAACCTTACAGGGTGTGGTAGATCATCGTTTGACAAATAAATGTTTTCTCACGTGGGCTGACTAGGGGTGTGTAGTGTTAGTTGCGCATGGGCGGTGGATGTGCAGTTGTGCTAGGGCAGCCGGCATGTAGCTATATAGTTGTGGTGGGTGGCGGGTATGTAAATGTAGTTGTGCTAGAGTGGCGGACGTGCAGTCGCATTAGGCCGACGGGCATGCAACTGTAGTTGCACCAGGTCGACGAATGTGCAATTGTAGTTGTGCGAGGCTGGACATGCGTGCAACTATAATTGTACTCAGGCATTGAGCATGCAACTTTAGCTGCGTGTGAAAAGGGGAACAAAAATAAAATAATAACCCGCAAAAGTAATTAAAAACGACGTAAAGCATGCACCAAGGAAAGAAGAAAAGCTGAACGAATAATCCTAACGAATCACTATGTACACATCTAGTGATTTATGAGCTGATTGAGGAATAGTATTTCTCAGCCGATTGAGAAATAGCAATCCAGATCCTCTAATGGTGAACATTGCTCTTGGATGAGTGTGTCCGTAATAATTGAAGTCCCTAACACTTTATACATTGTTTAGAGTTGAAATGTTTCTTTTCTTTTCTTTTCTTTTCGAAATGCATGTAAATGAATGATTAAATTATTACTTTTCTCTCTTTGTAACTAGTCTTGTAAATATTACTTTTTCATGTTATTGAGAAAATCACCGTAGGACAATTGTTGCACAGTTGGTGCTTCAAAAAAAAACTATCATAAAAGTGAGAATTCAATAGAGGGTGGAGAGTCATCGTAGCAATGAGACCAAAGGCAAACTTGTCTTCACATGGGAAGAGTGCCTCTAGCTGCATTAATTTGTTTGGGCAACAGTCGAGGCCAAGCTGGGGTGCAAGTACATCTTCAAGATGCAACTTGCAACCCGATACATTCAACTGTGCTTCTCGGCATAATCTACAAAGACGTCTGTGTCATGCATGTCGTAGTGGTGGTATTATTAACTTTTATGTCACTAGAGATAGAGATGGATATGAAAAAACAAATGGTGTATGGTGTTAACTACTTATGATTTCTCAATAATGACTGATCAAAGGACCTAGCAAAGTCAGCGATACTAGCACCCTATTATAAAGAGCTCGATCTTGTCATTGACTTTGGGCCTGCCATATCGTAACAACATCATACTTTGGGCTTGCCACCCTAATCAGACAAAACACATCTTTTTTCATATTCTAATTGTTATATTATATTCTGTTTTGGTAAGGATGGGGCCGGCACAGCTAGTTGGATGACAGGGGTAGATGAATGCATAGTTATACACCCTGTAGTAAGCGGGGTAGTTAAGAACCATATGGACCACCCCATGGATCGAGTGAAGAGAAAGCCCACAAAAACTCACCACCTCTTGGGTTATCCTGCGATTCGAAGAAAAACTAAGAAAAGCAAAAGAAATAGCAATAATACCATTCTTCATCACCGTAGTAACTATGAATATCAAAATTTACATTTTAAAAGTTGCAAAAATGTGATGATCGAACATAGGGAACTGAACCCACGCATGGGGGATTCAAAATCTACCGCCTTGATCCACTTTGCTACATTTGTACCATATATACTCCTAAAGGATTTTTCTCGCTTTTCCATTTATCATTATCCTATTTCCATTTCCGTATTTCAATGGAGATATTGGAAGTATAATGCCGACGTGAGGCCTGTGAGAAATAATGGTGGTTTGGCTTTTGGATTTGCGGCTATTCCGACAGTGATGGCTTCTTCTCCAAGGTTCTAGTCCAATAGGACCGTGACCTTGATGACTTCTGTCCGCGGTCCATAATAACAGGTTGGCTCCGACGATGGAACAGCATGCGGCGCCGCAGCATCGACCCGTTCGAGATGATGAAGCCAGTCGATCCTAGGGACTTGAGTGTGCTTTCTTTATTTTCAAAGGTGTTACCGAGCATATTGAGGATCATGGACATACTCTTGGATGAGAACTTTTCCCCTAGGATCGCGGACTTTGGCATATCAAGGTTGATTGCAAAAGGCAAGGACCACACTAGAAACATCATAGGTGACATGTCTTATATGGATCCAGTGTACCTACAAGCAGGTTGATTGACTGACAAAAGTGATGTCTACAATTTTTGGGGTTGTCATCTTAGAGCTCATTAGCAGGAAGAAGGCCACTTATTCTGACAATAATAGCCTAGTGAGGAGCTTCCTGGAGTGTCACCAAAATGGGGAGAGACTGACTGAACTCGTCGATAAGAAATTGCAACAACGGGAGACTTGGAATTTGAGTGTCTTAACCTTGACGTAGATCAAAGACCATCAATGAAAAATTTTGCAGGACGCCTTCTCACGCTGCATAGGTCCCGTCATCCATAGGTTGGTTTCTGGATCGAAGTTTCAACAGCATGTATTTTTAAGTCGAATAAGATAGGTAACTATCAGGGTCAACCTTTGTTGTATTTGTTGTTCCAGGAAATTTGTACTATTGTAGTGAGTTATTATGTGTTTCATGAGATCAAATGTGTGGATTGATTTTGAGATTAAAGTATTGTAATATGTTAGCAGTTTAATCTTGCCCCTGGAAAGCTCAACGATACCAATACAAAACATCATGTTCCATGACAATATATTTGGGTTGGGTACATCACTAGTATAGTATGCAGTATTTTTTTTCTCTTTTCGCAGAGATGCTTACTTAGATTGCTTCTTAGATTCAAATCAAAACGGAATAGTTGTGTAAAAGTCTAGTGGGTTGTCTAGCCAGACCATCGTTGTTGAATTACAACCTCACGTAGCTAATGCATCAGCCATTGAATTTGCCTCTCTTGGACATATAGTTGTTGGCTGGATCAGGAAACAACAAAGTCGGGATCGGTCATGTGCTAAACTAAGGCTAGAAAATATGAGTCAGTCAATCATAAAAGGAGAAAAAATCACACAATATGGGACAAAGATTTTTTTAATAATTGGCATCAGAAGTTTGGTTGCAGGTTTTGGAGATTGCAAGCGGGAACTACTGGTATCGTGGATTCACTGATAGAGGAAAAAAGATCGAATGTCATGGTTTTGCATCTGGTAGCAGGGACGTTGGCAAGAAAAGCAACAACAAGCACTGGAGTGTGTGCCAAGAGAAGTAACACCATGTGAGGACCATTAGCTTACCATGATTTTAGTTTTGCTTGGTGTACTAGGGCACCATGGTAGTTTTTGCTTTGTGTACTTTTTTTCGAGGTCCTGCTCAAGCCATTGAGGTGGAGCGCGAGCTTCGCTGTGAAAGCCCAGGGTCTCGCCCATGAGGCCAGTAGTTTCAGTTCAGTCAATTCGACGCCACCCATTTTTCCCGTGTGCACCAAGGGCGTGTTGAAGATTTGAACTATAACTGCGTTGTAGCTTTGTATTGCTTGGTCCCCACAAAACAAACTTTGTATTGCTTGGTTTCTTGCAACAAATAGGGGCGACCTATATAGAAGTTTGGGTGATGCTAGTGGTAGCATCCAGGCACATTATTTCCCATAATCAATTAATGTAAGATATGGAGACATTTGAATGGAATTGTTGCGCCATGGACGGACTAGTATTTAATACTCACGAATTATCAAACATCGTACTTAATATATCCCCATCCGACCATGTTTAGATATGCAAGAAATTCGTGCAGCCTGTTTCTTGGATGAGTTCTACAACCTTAATGCATAGACTCAAAGAATTAGTTGGGCTTATTGCCCAAAAAGGACTCTGCAGCAACACCCGACGCTTACCGGCCCATTTCTCTTAAAAATAGGCCTACAAAAGGGGTGGCAAGAATCTTCGCTAGCATACTGAAGCCTCTCATCCCCCTCCTCATCCGCGAAACCAAATTGGGTTCATCACTGGCCGCAATACTGCCGAAAATTTCGTCTTCGCTGCCAACCAAGTCTCCTCCTGCCATAATAAGAGTGTACCTACCATATACCCGAAAAAAATACTCCCTCCTTCCATCTATATATGGCCTAATATGTTTTTGAAGACTGTCTTTGACTATTGAAAAGATTAATAGTACATGAGATGTATAATGTGAAAATTATATCATTAGAAGCTTCTTTCACATAGGAATTTGATGGTCTACTTTGTGTAAGTTGCATGTCATATATTATTGCTTAAACATTTGATCAAAGTTAGCCTCGAAAAACGCACTAGGCCCTATATAGATGGAAGAAGGTGGTACCATGGTCCTAAAACTAGACTTCCTAAAAGTATTTGACTCACTCTCTTGGGCCTCCTTGATAGCCATCCTAACTGTCAGGGCTTGAGTAAATTGCAAAAAAACCACCACATTTGCGGGCGCTTAAACAGAAAACCACCACGTTTCGTTTTTTTCTCAAAAAACCACCACGTTTGCATTGACAGTTCTCAAAAAACACTGATTGCACGGTTTGATGCGTCTGAGTGGAAAACTGGCCGGTTGGGCCTGCTATCAGGTGCCATGTGGAAAGAGGGAGGCGGCGCCCATGACACGCCATTAGACGGCGTCAGACAAAACCTAATGAGCCGGTCCACCGCACCCAGTTCCCCCCAAATCGCATCTCGTCTCCTAGCTCACTTCCCGCATGGAGATCGGCGGTGGCGGCGGCGGCGTCAACAGTGGAGGCGCATCCGATGACGGCAGGGACGACCGCGACCTCTCCGTTGCCGGTGCTGCTGGCCTCCCCGTCCTTCCTCGCTTTCCGATGGTGCTCCCTGGTACGGTTGGCGTCATTCAATCTGCCGTCGGTGGCGGAGGTGAGCGCAGCGAGGATGGCAACATCTTCAACGGGAGCTCTGACGACATTGAGGCACAGGCGGCCGCCAAATTTGCCTAGGTCTGGAAGGCCAATCCAGGGCAGAGCCACCACTTCACATCCGGCCTAGGCGGCATGGAGTAAGTGTTTTTGCTCCCCATTTAATATTTTTTGAATATGCTAGTGTAGTTTTCCAATTTGTGTGATTTTGGTAGTGTAGCTATACTATTGTCTATGTTTGTATCACAATTTAGGAATTAGGGTTTCAATCTCAATTTAGTAATTAGGGTTTGTAGTTCATTTTAGGAATTAGTGGTTGTAGTCCAAGAAAGGAACTTTATGTTAACAAAATAATTTTGATCAACTAAATTTACTGTTAAGTGAATATGAGCTTAATTGTGGATAACTAAATTTAGTGTTAACTGACTGAGCTCAATTGTGTTAACTGAATATTCTATGAACTGAATGAATTGTTGATAATTGAATTTAGTATTAGCTCAGCTAAATTGAATGAATTTAGTGTTAATTGAGCTCAATTGACTGAATGATATTTACTATTAACTAAATGAATGATATTTACTATTATGTGACACTGTAAACTGAACTTGCAGTTTGGATGATGATGAACCATGCGACATGAGGTTTCATTTCCAAGGTTGTGACAATCTAGAAAGGACCTTATGTGAATCAGATATCACATATATCAACATGCTAGCAATTATTGGGTTAGAGGGCTATGATCAAAAGTATTCCATGTACTATGTGAAGCAAGAGGGTGTCGGAATGTCAGGCATGCAGCTAATCAAATCTGGGGAAGATGTAGATGAAATGTTGATATTGTATGAGGAGAAGAGGTGTGTTACTATCACAGTAATGAAAGGAAGAGACTCAGAGATGGCAAAGTTGTAGATCAAAATTGGATATGGATGTGAAAAGCATATTCCAGTTTCTGAGATTGGAAGGTGTACAATATAGATGACAAAGTTTTGCTCTACCAAAGTCAGACCATTGAACATGAAGCAGATATGTGTGCTCCAGTTGTTAGTGCTCACACACAGGACTTCTATGGAGAACATCTTGTCACTCAGGAGAGTTGCAATGTTAAAAAGGGGAACGACATAGCTGGTGTGAAAGAGTTAGATGATTTTCTTACTGAGTTTGCTAATGACATGGAACATGATGAGTTGATGAAGATAAGAGATTGATGTGGATAGCTCTGAAGAGGAGAAAGAGGAAGAGGGGCAAGAGGAAGAGGGTTTTTGAAGGTGATTCAGAGCCAGAAGATCTATTCCGTTTTGTTGAGGAGGAGGATGAAGGAGAGGGTTTTGTTAAAGCAGCACTAGTTGAGAAATTACCTGTTAGAAGACCTCCAACAAGTATATCACACTGCAGTTCAGAAGCCAAACTTGAGGCAGACTACATTCCTTGTAGTGATGAAGGTATAGATGATGAACTTCAAAATGATTCTACTGAAGAAGTAGTGTTGTATTGTCCTTCATCTGGTAGATAGTCCAAGGCAAAAAATAAGAAATCTAGGATATGGTATGATGAAAATAGGCTTATGCCACAGGAGCAAATTTGTTGGCGCATGTATTTTGTTGATGTTTACCAGTTCAGAAGAGCATTGGTTAACTTGCATGTGACACGGAGAAGGAACTTCCATTACCACATGAACAACAAAGACGGGATCATACTTCATTGTGTGGAGAAAGGTTTCCCCTTTCACAGGGTTGCATCTGTAGTTGGGCAAGAAAAAATAATTTGTATTAGGAAGCTGCAATTAGAACATACATGTACTCCAAGTGGTGAGAATTGCAAAGTTCCTGCTAGGTTTGTGGCCAAAGTAGTTGAATAATGCTTCAGGACAGATCCTAAAGCAGGCATTTAGACACTCATAGACAAGACAAAGGAGAAGTATGGTGTGGAGGTTGGTAAGATGATGGCATACAGGACAAGTCAGCAAGCTCTCAGTGTTGTTCAGGTGATCAGGAAGCACAGTATACTAGGATTAGAGACTATCTTCAAGTTGTTTTGGAAAGAAACACTGGGAGTAGATGCATTGTAACAACTAGAGTTGTCAACGAGCATCCCAGCAAAATTCCCATATTTCATAGACTATTGATTTGTCTTGCGGCAGAAAGGGAGGGTTTTCTTAAAGGATATAGTCATTTCATTGGCATGTTTGTCTCTATAGCAATTTGTCTTTCACATAAACATTGTTGCATCTCTTATGTTGTACTTATTTCAGGTCTAGATGGGTAATTGTCCATCTGGCTGATTTCAATGGTATGATCGCAGGAATGGGATAGGAATTGCAAAGCTATGATCGCAGGGTCTGATCTATATCAAGTGAATAGTGGTGAGAAATCCTATGCTATGAACTTGAAGAATTGGACATGTGGTTGCAGAAAATGGGACATGAGAGGTGTACCATGTAACCATGTTGTACGTGCAATCTGTAAATCAAAACAGCAACTAGAAGATTTTGTCCATGAGTTCTTCAAGAAGCCTATATGTACCTACAAGCATACAAACCAATGATCTACCCAGTTCCTAGACCTGACCTATTGACAAAGACAGACACTAGAGACATAGGGTTTGTTTGGTTGCAACCCTGGGGCAAACTTACCTCGCCTGGAGCTTGCCTGGGATCTGCCCGAGATCTGTCTGGTTTGTACCCTGAATGATTGGAGCTAGCCTGGCCTGGGGAAGTTGATAACATCATTAGCCTGGCGCAAAACCTTGAACGTCCATTAGCCTGGCCCAGGCAACCTGGATCGGACGCCTGGCTTCCTTCCTGGATTGCTAATCTGTGGTCCCATCCAAACTGAAGAAGACATGCATGATTTGACATTCTTTAATACATCAACAAGGCGTGGACATGATCCAAACAACACAAGCCTGACCAGGCAAAGAGCAGCACTTTCCCAGGCCGACTCCAGGCACTCGATTTTGTCAGGCACAATGTGCAGGACACGAACCAAACAGGCTCATAGATCCCCACGTGTTCCATAAGAAGAAGGGTAGAAATCGGACTCAAAGAAGAAATGGTCAATTTGAAGTGCCAAAATCCAAGGACAGTTCCAGAGTTGGAACCATCACCTGCAGCAACTGTGGGAAGCAAGGGCATATATACACAAACTGTGGTGATCAATTGAAGCCATCCCTTGCTGCTAGGAAGAACAAGCACAAGGTATAATAAATAATTGTTGTCCTTGCCATGTTTAGTTTTGTCTATAGTATTATACTGAAAAAATATTGCAAATACTTGACATGTTTTAGGGAACAAGAACTGCCCCTCCATCAACTGCTGCCACATCAACACCAGCATCATCTGATGCAAGAGCTATTGCTGCAGCTTCTGGTACCAGAAAAGCAGCAACAACATCATCATCTGGTGCAAGAGCTATTGTTGTAGCTTCTGGCGCTTCTAGTGCAAGAGTTGCTGATGCTTCTGGTGCTCCTAGACCTGCAGATGCTTCTGGTGCTCCTAGAGCTGCTCCTTCTTATGCTCCTAGAGCTGTTGCTGCTTCTAGAACTGCTGCTGCTCCTAGAGCCGCTGCTTCCTCATCTAGTCCAAGAACTATTGCTTCATCATCTGCTCCAAGAACTATTGCTTCCTCATCTAGTGCAAGAAGAGTTGGTGCTTCTTCATTTGCTCCTCCAAGGTCTGCTACTGCTAGTGCATCTGGTTCTACAAGGGTCAGGAAGAAGCCAAGCAAGTTTAGAGACTATTTCTATGCTAGTGGCAATTAGTCAGGCAGTTATGTTGTACTTGTTGCGGTAGAAGGTTAATCATGCTCTGATTTGTATTTTGGGCAAAACTTTTGGTTTGGTGTTTTCAAACTATGATAACTTTCCGTGATGTTGGCAAGCTATGGTAAACTTGGTATGGTGAACTTGCTATTGTTGATAACTTGTTGTGATGTTGGCGGTCAATGTTATTGTCTAGACCACAATTGTCACCTTCCTATAATAATTCAGACAAAACAAAAGTTAACAATAGGACTACACATTCAGAGAAGTCAGTTAACACCTATATTCAGTTAACAGCTACATATATTCAGTTAACTGAGCTCATTTAACACCTGCACATTCAGATAAGCATTGATTAAACCTGACACATTCTTTCCTCAAAACAGCAGATAAAACAACATCTTCAGAAAACTAAGTACACAACTATATTCAGTTAACAGAAAAAATAAACCTATATTCAGTTCACTGAGCACCAAACAAAGGATCTGTATAATCTACATGTTCCAGAGAGGACCTGCCACTAACCTGATTACCGCATCCATAAAACCTACGGCCGGTGTTGATTCCTTGGAACACAACAACCCTATGAACAGGAACGTTGTGACAGCACATCGGTCCTCCGGCGACAATGCCGCACCACTGTGGGTCAACATTGCTCTGTTGGATCTACAATAGTGCAACAGTGCTCCCAAATCAAATCTGTGAAAACTAAGCTTCAATTAACGAAAACCCTAACCCTAAGTCAAACAGAAATGATACTCACGTAGGTCTCGTCCGCCTGCGAGTTGAAGAGGGGGGACACAGAGTCTTTGCTGCTAGTTTCACTGTTCTTCCAGGACACCATCGCCGCGGCGGCCGGCGCCAACAAATGGATGGCGGAGGCGGTGGCCAACGCGCCGTAGGCAGAGACGAAGGCGAGAGAGATGAGAATGGACGAACGGGTCGGGCTGGGTCAGCCATCTCACTAGGTCATGTGTGACGCCGTCTAACGGCACGCGTCACGGCCGCTGTCTCCCCCTGTCCACGTGGCACCTAACAGCGGGACCAACCGGTCAGTTTTCCACTCAGACACGCTGAACCGTTCAATCAGTGTTTTTTGAAAACTGTCAGCACTAACATGGTGGTTTTTTGAAAACAAAAACGAAGTCCCCAAATGTGGTGGTTTTTTGTGGCTTCCCCGGGATTTCTGAAAAGCATTTGACTCACTCTCTTGGTCCTCCTTGTGCGTCGGCGTAAACTGTCGGAGCTTCCCAGACAAATTCTGCTCCTGGATCAATGACACTCTCACCCTACCACTTTATTATCATTCCCGACGTACGACAACAGATGGTACATCAAACAGCACGCACACACTCCATCTTCACCACCCCATCTTCACACACCTCTCTCCGACAACCCTACTATATGCCATTGACAGGTTAATTATTGTTCATGCTTTAATTGAAGTAATCCTTCAAGACTTCGCCGTCTAGCCATTAGTTTTAAAAAAACATTAGTCCACATGCACACCTCCCCGGCACTTGCGAAAGAAGTTGCGCAAGTTCTGCAGTGTCCCATTTCTTCTATTCCTCGGATTTACCAAGGGTTACCCCTATTGCTAATTTAACTCATGCAGAATGCTTTCCTACCCATTATTGAAAGTCAAATGGACTTTCCTGTAGCAGGCAATGCACATGAAGGGTTTTGATGAGACATGGATGAATCAGGTGGATTCCCTAGTCCAAAAAGGTAGTGTCGGAGTGAAAGTTAACGACGATACCAATCACTATTTTCAGACTCATAAGGGATTGAGACAAGGTGATTCGATGTCTCCTCTCTTGTTTAATATAGTGGCGGATATGCTGACAATTCTTATAGGCTGGGCCAAGGAAAATGGCTAACTTGGTGGACTCGTTCCCCATCTGGTGGATGGGGGGGTATCCATCTTACAATATGTCGAGGACACTATTCTTTTCATGGAGCATGATCTCGCTAAGGCCCGGTATATGAAACTGGTCTTGTGCCTTTTTGAGCAGTTATCCGGACTAAAGATTAATTTTCACAAGAGCGAATTGTTCTGCTTTGGGCGGGCCAAAGAGGAACAAGATGCATATATACAATTGTTCGAATGTGAATTGGGGTCTTCACCTTTTACTTATCTGGGTATCCCGATTCATCATTGTAAACTCACTAATAAAGAGTGGAAATGCATCGAGGATCGATTTGAAAAGAAATTAAGCTACTAGAAGGGAAGCTAATGTCCTATAGAGGTCGATTGGTACTCATTAATTTAGTATTAGCGAGTATGCCCATGTTCCTATTATCTTTCTTCGAAATACCTAAAGGGGTGCGGAAGAGATTTGATTTTTATCGATCTCAGTTTTTCTGGTAGTGAGATAATTTTAAAACAAAGTATCATCTGGCAAGATGGGACAGCATTTGTCGAGCCAAGGACCAAGGAGGTCCCGGTATTGAAAAACTAGAGTTTAAAAATAAATGCCTAATGAGTAAATGGCTTTTTAGGTTATCAATAGAGACTGATGGTCTGTGGGCACATATATTACGAAGCAAATATTTACAATCTAAAACTTTGGCCCAAGTTACCGCAAGACCTAACGATTCGCCATTCTGGAAGGGACTTATGAGAAGGAAAGATTTGTTTTTTCACAGGGCCAAATTTTTGATTGGCAATGGGATGACAATAAGATTTTGGGATGATACGTGGTTAGGGGAGACGCCTCTAGCATTACAATACCCCACCTTATATAATATTGTACAATGTAAGGAGGCTTACGTAGGTACCATACTACAGGAGGTGCCCTTAAATATACAGTTCAGGAGATCTTTAGTTGGGGAACGCTGGAACTCCTGGCTGCACTTGGTACGGAGGTTAATGGACATTCAACTTTCCGACCAATCTGATTCCTTACATTGGAACTAACCACAAATGGTGCTTTTACAGTCAAATCTATGTATTTGGATCTTATTAATTCTGGCCCAATCCCAAGATCGGTTAATATCTAGAAAGTTAAGGGTCCCTTGCATATAAAGATTTTCACGTGGTTTGTCCACAAGCAAGTGATCCTCACCAAAGACAATTTAATAAAGCAATGTTGGGTAGGTAGTGCACGTTGTAATTTTTGTGATCGAGACGAAACAATACAACACCTATTCATAGATTGCCCTCTCGCGAAATTACTTTGGCGAACTATTCATATAGCTCTTAACATTACTCCTCCAGTTAGCATCGAAGTGTTATTTGAAACAAGGCTAGCTGGAGTAGATCATATTACGGTGTCTCGTATTTGGATTGGAATATGTGAGCTCATTTGGGTATATGGAATTGCAGGAATGATATGATTTTTAACAGACAACACGCTTTAACTTTCTTGCAGGTCATCTTCAGAGCTATGGCGTGGATCCGTACCTGGTCCTTACTCACTCATATGGACTCCAGGGAGCCTTTGGTTACTGGGTGCAACCAGTGAAAGATGATAGCACGGGCTATATTTAACCGGTTTGGATGGCGGTCTCATAATAGGATAGGTGGCTAGTGTTCTTGTCCTATTTATCGTGCTGGTTGTGGCAATGTTTTTCCCTTTTGTACTTCCGTTTTTTGCTCCTTTTGCGAGCTATAATGGATCTAAAACTTTGTTACTTTCGTACCTTTTAATAATATGGCTGCATGCATCTCTCAGATGCAGATGCCGAGGGTGAGCCTCCTTTTCAAAAAAAATTATTGAACGTTCTGCAAATCCTAAAAATGTATTAAAAACTATTGGTGTTTTTCAACGTGCTTTCTTTGGGGTGGATGAAGTGTCTTGTTATGGCACTAGCGTTGAACTGTGCGCACATGCGAGAAAAACAAAACCGTGTTGTGTGCCTGAAAGTGAAACATGTGCGCTAGCCAGGCTTAGGGATAAGTCCACTAGTATGCTATGTTGAGCTCCTGTCAATGATATACTGAAAAAGAAAAGATGAATCCACAAAAACTGTTGGCAGCAATGCATCCCATACTTCACTGCAATTTTTAGACCAACGAACATCAATCGGAGAGAATATGAAAGCAACTAAACTTGTTTTTCCTAATAAAATAGCTTAGCAGCTAATGGTACAGAGTGCAGAGTTGGTACTTATATGATAATTGCCTGCATTTGCTGACATCTTAACAATATAACTGAAACAATGCCAAAATGTGCACCTTTGGTTCAAGCGCGATGTTGGACCACTGGGACTGGACCTTTTCCTCCACATATGTGTTTGAGAAACCAGGCGGGACAAGTGGTAGAATTGAAGATGTTTAAGTGGTATCTTCTTGATAAATAGATGACACTACATATCAAGGCCAGGGCTTCAATGACACTGTCTTGCTCCAGGATGAACTCATTAGTAATTAGAGTTAGTAAAAATTGTGAGCAAAAATTCATTAGTTACTTCATTACACCACGAAATTCTAAAATCAGAACTATACTTGTCAGTTCAAAGCTTAAATGAATACAAAGGTTGAGGTTAGGCATGCCAAGGCAACTAATAACCACCTATAGACAAAAATGTGTACATAACATCATTATATGAGATGATCCATAGTTTTATGGTGAACAGAATTTGTAACAGGCAACCTGTGTACATCTAATACATATTTCAAATATGAATTTGTATACAAAAAATATTATTACAAAATTGAAGTCTTTATAATTTACAGCAACATCATTTCCAGACTGAGTTTCCAGCAGCGTATTAGCATGCCAAAGGCAACCAACAAAAACTCATGTCAATTAAGGACACTATCTTGCTTCAGGATGACACTGCACTCATATCACTTAAGGGAACTACAATTAATTCCATAACTAGAATTCATTCCATACCTCATTACACTGAAGTTCTAGAACCTAACTAAGGTTGACAGGTTAGGCATTTCAAGGTACCTAATCGCCTGCAGAAAATTTTTTGTATATAATATGAGATGGTGATCTTAGAACGTAACCATAATTAATTTGGTCAGTGATACATTGGTATGGTGAATAGATTTTGTGAGACACAGCTTGCCCATCTGGTTGATATTGTATACAAAACTAGATTTTCAATCAATGACACAGTCACACAGTGTTCCGTTCCAACTCATGCTATCAATAACAGTCAAAAGGCAATTAATGAAGGAAATATGCCCTAGAGGCAATAATAAAGTTGTTATTTTATATTTCCTTATTCGTGATAAAGGCTTATTATTCATGCTAGAATTGTATTGATCGGAAACTTAAATACATGTGTGAATACATGAACAAATATCGTGTCCCTAGTAAGCCTCTACTAGACTAGCTCGTTGATCGAAAATGGTTAAGGTTTCCTAACCATAGACATGTGTTGTCATTTGATAACGGGATCACATCATTAGGAGAATGATGTAATGTACAAGACCCATTTGTTATCTTAGCATATTGATCGTTCAGTTTATTGCTATTGCTCTCTTATGTCAAATACATATTCCTTGGACTATGAGATTATCCAACTCCCGGATAACTGAGGAATACCTTGTGTGCTATCAAACGTCAGCATGTAACTGGGTGATCATAAAGATGTTGTACAGGTATCTCCGAAGGTGTTTGTTGGGTTGGCATAGATCGAGATTAGGATTTGACACTCCAAGTTTCATAGAGGTATCTCTAGGCCCTCTTGGTAATACACATCATATGAAGCCTTGCAAGCAAAGTGACTAATGAGTTAGTTATAAGATGATGTATTACAGAACGAGTAAAGAGACTTGCCGGTAACGAGATTGAACTAGGTATAGAGAACCGACGATCGAATCTCGAACAAGTAACATACCGATGGACAAAGGGAATTACGTATGTTGTCATAACGGTTCGACCGATAAAGATCTTCCTAGAATATGTAGGAGGCAATATGGCGTCCAAGTTCCGCTATTGGTTATTGACCGGAGAAGTGTCTCAGTCAGGTCTACATAGTTCCCGAACCGGTAGGGTCCGCACGCTTAACGTTTGTTAACGATATAGTGTTATATGAGTTATGTGATTTGGTGACCGAATATTGTTCGGAGTCCCGGATGAGATCACGGACATGATGAGGAGTCTTGAAATGGTCGAGAGGTAAAGATTGATATATGGGATGATGGTATTCAGACACTGGAAATGTTTGAAGAGAACCAGATAGCTATCGGAGTACCGGGCACCCCCGGGAGGATAGTGGGCCTAATGGGCCATTGGTGGGGAGCACACCAGCCCACAAGGGGCTGGCGCACCCCCCCTATGGCAGCCGGCCAAGTGGGAGAAGGAAAGGAGGGGACTCGGCCTCCCCTTCCTTTCCCTCTCCCCCCTTTTCTTCCCTCCTCCGGCAAATATGGCAGGGGGGCGGCCGGCTTGGGAGGACCCCAAGTAATCCTACTTGGGGTGCCTCCTGGCTGCTCCCTCCTTCCCCCCACCTATATATATATATATATATGTGGGTATGTGGGAGTGGGGCGCCTAGCACATCCAGAACAATTGCTTAGCCGTGTGCGCCCCCCCCCCCCCCCCCCCCCCCCCCCCCCGTCGTTTACACACTCGATCATATTTTTGTGGTGCTTAGGCGAAGCCCTGTGGAGATCACTTCACCATCACCGACACCACGTCGCCGTGCTGCCGGAACTCATTTACTACCTCGCCGTCTTGCTAGATCGAGAAGGTGAGTCCGTCATCGAGCTGAACGTGTGTTGAACGCAGAGGTGTCGTACGTTCTGTACTTGATCGGTTGGAGCGCAAAGAAAGTTCGACTACATCAACCACGTTGTGAAACGTTTCCGCTTACGGTCTACGAGGGTACGTAGACACACTCTCCCCTTCATTGCTATGCATCTCCATGGATAAATGCGTAGGAATTTTTTTGAAATTACATGCTCCGTTTCCCAACAATTAATTCCGCCTCCCGTGGGACGAATACGACAAGTTTTTCTAATAACAGGAGGACAAATCAGTTACAAAATTTCATCAGGAAATTACTGAATACAGTTTTAGCTTGCAGCAACACCATTCCAGATGGAATTTCTAGCAGCATGTGGCCAAAGAAAGTAGCTAGGCAACAGAAACTATGGAAAGACGTATTGTGGAATAAGAGAACATGTGTTCTCCCCTTCAGGATTGTGTGCTGGCAAGTATGCCGGCCCATAGTTCTTTTTCTTCTTTGGAGCTAGAAAATCATCATGCCACGGAAATCAAGAAGCTGACCCACAGCTGGTCTTCTTACTTGTCTTCAATGCAAATCAGGAAGCAGCTCATAAAGAGAAGTCATAACAAGAAAGAACAGCGCAAATTTACACTGAGAAACTAATGTAACAACTACAACACCTCAAATGTCCTTGCCTCCTCCCTGCTGAGCAAAATGTGTCTGATAAAAATTGCAAAAGATTCAGTTAGTCGGCCAATCAGGGGAGAATCTTTGCAAACGCCACTTAATAGCACAGTCGACTCAGCCTATTAATTTAGGATAATAAGTATGAAAGACATACGTAGGATAATGAGTACGAAAAAAACGAAAGCTAAACTTGTGAATAACGACGATCACCTAATCCTCTCCAAAAGTCCTTTATGGCTCAATCTGACTGTGACATTTCTTATGTGACTAATCTTCATTACATCTTCGTTGCATTCATCTGAATCTCTCTTCTGCCGGAGCTTTTCTATCAACTCTTCTGATGTGTCCTCCAGACGCAATTTCTCGAGAGCTGCAAGGTGTTCAATGCCATCAGGAAGAAACTTTAGCTCAGGACAGTTTATGAACAATAGATTGGCAAGGCTTTTCATCGCGTCCTCCTGTATTCCAACTTGGTTGAGCTCTGTTGCGTCCCATATGTATAGATGCCTAAGTTCTGGAAATGACCCTGAGCAAAAGTCCAATTTTTTCCCTTCAAAAGCCTTCCTTAGCCCAAGAGAGCGTAGACCATGTAAACGAAGAGACAGGAAAAGGTCTGCTCATCAATATTAGAGAATCCCAGCTGCAACCGAGTCAGGCCATTAAGGTGTGACCAGGAAGAGAAAAGCTGAGGCATCGATATTTTCTCTAGCCGCCCTCCTAAACAAAGCCAAGAAAGGGTTGGAGGTAAACGTAGCCCATCCAGCTGCAGCACGTCACTCTCAGCTGCAGCGATAATTTCAAGATGAACAAGATGGCTCATTTTGGTAATAGCGTTGCTCAAGCCAGCAGAGTGTTCGCTTCTAATGTTGCAGACACTGAGTGTTCTTAGCTCTATCAAAGATCCAACTTCACACAGAAACTCTGGAGTGGCTTTGATGCACTGGAGAGAGTGCAGTGCTGTCATGTGCTGTATGCCAATAGGCACCTTGACTCCATCTCCAGTTTCATTTACTGGTGAACCAGGAGTAAACGCATACAGGTATCTCAACTTTTGTAGTTTAACAACATTGTTTGGCAAATACGCCAGCTTAGATTCACAAGCATCCAAGACTTCCAAGTTTTGTAACCTCCCAACTGCTTCAGGCAGGCTTTCAATCTTGGTATCTCTAAGACCCAAATAACGCAGGTTAAACAAGTCGAATACTTCATTGGGCAGCATTTTGATATGAGTACCTTCCAGATCAAGGGTCGACAAAAATTTCGAAGATGTTAGAATAGGCTTCAGAAAATCAACATTGATACACCTCCCTAACACATGGAGCACACAGAGATGTGTTGCACCAGAACGGCTCAGTTGTTCAATGTTTTCACCCTGAACAGATATGCGACGTGCACCCTCTACAGAGAGTGCCCCAGAAGCAGAGCTATTATAAAATTTTCCAAAGCATTCTTCCTTGGCTTTGTTGAGGGCAAGTAGGCGTATGACATCATGCATCCGGCAGTGTTTCAGTCGCCCGTCATGATTCCTCTTCACTACCTGCAGTAGACTTCGATTCACAAGCTCGGCTAAGTAGCCCTCTGCCACTTCCTCCAATGTTTTGTTCTCTTCCTTTTCCCTGATAAACCCCGCCGTAATCCACTGCCTCATTACCTTCCTCCTCTTTAATACATGATCTTCTGGGCATAATGCACAATGTAAGAAACAATTCTTCTTATCATACAAAAGGTCCTCCAAGCTGACCTTTAGGATCATATGAGCATCAGGGATCACATCTTTCATGAACTGCGAATCCAAACCCCTATACACATCCTCCCATTCAGCAAAAGTTGGTTGTTTCCAGGAGAGTAGGCGGCCAATGCATGCAATTGCAATAGGCAAGCCTTGACACTTTGCTACTAACTTCCGGGCCAATTCTTGCAACTCCAATGGGCACTCTTTGTCATCATTATTCCAAAAGGCCTCTTTGCAGAACAACAGCCAGGACTGATATGCTTGTAGCGGTTCCAAGTGAATTGCAGACTCCCTAGTTGCTAACAGTGACACTTCATGCTTTCTTGATGTGATAACAAATCGGCCGGTACAATTAGATGTTGGAAAGACATTCCTTATCTCTGACCACACAAGCGGAGTCCAAACATCATCCAGGACCACGATGAAATTTTCACCTTGAAGGTAGTTATGGATGGACTCTGCTAGGCCTCTCATCTCACTGGTGGCCACATCAACTGCGATGCCGAACTCGGCGGCTATCTTCTTCAGCCGTTCTTTGAGGCAGTAACTCTTCAACATGGTTACCCACGCTGCGGCATCAAAATCCAATTTCAACATGTTGTACACATGAGCAACCAGAGTGGTTTTACCAACACCAGGCATTCCCCATACTGTGGTAACTTTACTTCTGATCTTGCCGGTGAACCCTCCATGCTTGCAGTCCTCCAGCTTGTAGGTGAACTCGTCGACGACGTCCTCGATCTGGAAGGCGAGGCCCCTGATCTCGCCAACAAAGATGTCGGTGGTCCTGTCGGTGTCCTTGAACCGCTCCGCCTTGTGCAGGTAGGCCTGCATGCTCTCCAGCTCCGCCTTGGACTGGCGGATCTTGCCAAAGACGTCCCTGATGGCGGCGGCTTCCTTGCGTAGCAGCGACCAGCCGAAGGTCGCCGCCTCTGTTGCCAGCGCCGCGCCGAGCGTCGCCACCACCAGCCCAACAACACCCTCCGCCATGGTTGTTGAGGCTTTGAGCTCAGATTCAGAGGGTTCTTGCTATCGGAGGAGCAGGAGTGCAGGACTGTTGCTAGTGTATCGGAGGCAGAGGACGTACGAATGGTTTGGTAAGGTTGGCTACCTACAATGTGTGATCTAATTTATTCCAAAACAAAATTCCGCCAACAACTTTAAAGGCAAATGGACAAATTATTGGACGACAACTTCAATGTTCTCAGCTAAAATTTTACTACTGTATAAGTCTGCGTTCTATGAGAAAAAAACAAAAAGAGAGGAAGTGTGCAAAAACAGCCGGCATAATGCTTCATTTTTTTTCGGAGCATGCAAATGGACATATTGTTGGACGAGAACTCCGATGTTCTCAATTCATAGGATGGCTCACACCGGACCCTTTTTTTGTCCCTACTTCCAAATTTTATAGTTGCTGTCCACCTCAAACTTTTGGAATGTATTTTGGTAAATCCAAGAATCACCTTGCACATATGACAGTCATACAAGCAAGAGGGGCACAGGTAAAAATTATCTTGGTTTGAACTCCAAAATAAGATCTAGTATTGGTTAACTTAAGAGCATCTCTAGCAGACCCCTTATATCGCGCCGAACTGCAAAATAACTGCCGGTTTGCAGTTTTGCGTGAAAAAAGTGGCACGAACAGATACAGTACCGGACCACGGCCTTTAAAAGAAATTACGGGGCGCGGCAAATTCTTCCCCTCAACCTTTAGAAACACGGGGCAGGAGGCCGACTCGAGGGTGACCTCTGTCGCTAGCGAGATTTGGCGGGAGGGACATTTCTGTGCGGCAGTTCCCACTCTCCCTTCTGTCCGCCGCCATTCTTCTTCCTCCGTCCGCTCCAGACCACCTTCCCCGGCTCTGTAGCACCGCCATCGACACCTCCCAGCCGTCGCCCGTCATCGTGGAAGTCATGGACGCGCCAACCCCTCAAGCAGATCTCGTCGCCGGTCGTGTCGCGCCCGTCGTCGTTCAAGCCTCCACCGCCCATCCCCGCAAGCGCCAGGTCAACATCGTCGTCCAGAGCGGCGCTCCCGCAGCCGCCGCCGGGAAGGAACGCCCACCCGCCGCCGCCGTCGCCGCTGAGAATCCGGTGCAGGCCGTTCCCACCCTGTCGGTGAAGATGCGCAAGGTGGGGGGTGAAACGCAAGAAGGCGGCCACAAAAGGTCCTGCGAGCACCGCGCCAACACCTCCTCCGATTGCTACCCCAAGAGCTCCCCCGAGGACGCCCGCCGCCGCCTCTACTGTCAGCGCCCCCGAGGTGTTCGACGAAATGAGCGCAAGGTATGAAACTATGATTTTCTTTTAGTTGTGTTTACTTTTCACCATTGCGATTGTTCGTGACTTCATTTCTTGGTTTGAGGGCTTGTGCGGGCTGCGTCCAAACAGACCCGGCCGCAGCCCACGTCAGCCCTCAAAACACGTTTTTCACGGCCCTTATACTCACTTTAAAGGTCCCCGATATAAGTGATCTGCTAGAGATGCTCTAAATCCTAGAAGGACGCGGCCACAGGCAGACCAAAGAACCTAGGAAGGATTTGCAGATGAAACTGCGTACAATCAGGGGGCAAGAAATGAAATGAATAACCTATGAAGGATTTTTAGATGTCATCCTTTCCTCCTGGGTGCCCCTGGAAAGAATCCGGCTGAATACAATCCGCCGCCACCAATGTGAACGAACCAGGGGGAAGAGCCAAGGTTGGCGGCCACCTAGGGTTCTTGGAGCGGCGGAAGTCATAGTGGGAACCCGGCGCGGCCTCTAGCTCGGCTCCCCAGCCCAAGTCAAGAATTCGGCCAAGATTATTTGCTTCAAGTGCAAAATTGAAGGGCATCATGTTAGATCTTTCCCATTGAAGAAGGCGGCCATTAGTGTCAAGCAACAAGGGAAGAGGCGACAAGTTCAATCTCATGCTCAACCTCAAGTTTAAGAAAGGCCACTTCCCAAGAAGACTCAAGTTAATGCTTCTCTTGTTGAGAAATCAAGTGAGAAGAAAGTGAAGAGTAGACGTTGCTACTTACGTCGTGAGAAAGGTCACGTCGCTTCTTCATGCACTAGTGGTAACTTATCCAACCCAATTACTATTGATGATATCTATTCTCTTGGGAAGGATAAGGTTGGCAATGTGTTTGCCAAGTTTGTTGGTACTCAAAGTGGTGTCAAGAAAAGAACCATTTGGGTAGCCAAGCCTATTGTGACTAACCTCTTGGGACCCAACTTGGTTGGGGACCACCAAGCTCAAATTTGATCAATAGGTGTTGTTGGACGGCATTGGAGATTTGGCTACATTATGAAGAATTAAGGGGACTTCATCATTCCTTTTGTCTCAAGCCAAGTCAATTGGATTATCAAGTTTCTATCTTATATCCAATGTGCCTCCTTGCGGTAACTTGTACTTTAATTGGTTATATGGAAAGTTACTTGCCCCCATGCATGTTTTGGTTTTGTTCCTTGCATGTGTTTGTATATGTTGTGCTTACAACTTGATTATCTTGAGCAATCAAGTATGTGTGTGTTGGTTTGCACATCATGTACGTGTGTGTCGTGCATTGAGCCTTTTTGCTTCTTGTTTGTATCCTAGTTGGCTTGTGTGAGAGATTAATGGAAAATCCCATTTTGGGGGAGTGATGTGCTTTGTGCACCTCACAATCCTATAAATGTGTGTACATGAGGAATACCATCTAGTATTGATATTACAAGATTATCTAGTTGCTAGGTGGTATATCTCTTATGAGAAATTCAAATTCTAAAAGTCCATTGACTATCTCTCGTTGGATCCACTTATTACCTCTTGTTAAGTTTTCTTTGGTATCACATTATGGGGGAGTAATATGCTATGTGCATATTACAAGCCTAGAAAATGTGTACATTTGAGATATTGTCACTTAGAGTTGATATTATTAATTATATTGTTCCTAGGTGACATGTTAGCTCTACAAGTGGCAATTTGCTTGTGTTTGTTGTGAAGATGATGTTGGATATCCTTGTTATCTACCACCGGAAATTATTTACAAATAGTTCTTGTCTTTTGACAATTGGTAGTCACTTATGTGTGGTAGAATTTATTGATCATCTTTACATTGGCTTTTTTTTGCCCTTTCTCTTGCCAAGGATTGTGTCACTCCCGTTGTCTTCCATACCACTTGTGGATCTTGTTAATTTCTTGTTCTTGTCTAGTGTTTTCTAGATATAGTGAAAGTGGTGATCTCACCTTGTGCATTGTGTACTCAAATGCAAATTCTCTATAATGCACAGCTCGTGGGGGAGCTATCCTATTTTCTATAAAATGCTCATCTTGTGATCCTTATCAAGTGTGTGTTGGTGGAAGGCAAGCCGTTTGCTTTTGGTACCTTGTGCCATCATGAAACTTTGTTGAGAGCTTGGTTTGTTTGGAACCATCCTCTCT
The DNA here is from genome assembly GCF_018294505.1 of Triticum aestivum. Classification (NCBI taxonomy): domain Eukaryota; kingdom Viridiplantae; phylum Streptophyta; class Magnoliopsida; order Poales; family Poaceae; genus Triticum; species Triticum aestivum. The sequence continues at coordinate 10,381,749 of NC_057795.1, read as the reverse complement.
TTGGGAGTTTGACATCTTTAATTTAGTGTGTATCAATGGATATCTCATTCCTTGATGTATCTTTAATGATATCTTCCAAGTGATGATTTATCTATTTGGTATCATTTTTCACTTGGCATTTCATTTTCATTTGTTTTCGGTTCTTGAAAGTTTTGAGCATGCATGTTTACTTCACGTATTTTATTTGGCATGCTTTCTTTCTTTGAACCAATATATAGGGGAAACTCCACCAAGTCTCAAATTGGATGAGATGTGCATGATATTTATTTTCATATCTATATGCACATATTTATGTGGAGTTTGTCCTATGTATTGGTGTTTCTAACTATGTGGTCCCAATGAGTTTGGGTACTATTTAGTTTGTCTTGTTCTTCTAGGAACATTTGGAGGTGCATTGGATGCTCGGCTCACTCACAAGGAAGGTGTTTCCACCATGTGCTTATTGGAGTCAAGCTAGGATGATCAATGAACTACTATCTACCTTCAATTGGTATCTACTACATCCTTCAGATGGTATCTCGGTAACAAGTATCATCATCTACTTCATGCACACATTTCTTGCATCAACCTTGTGTAGGTTGTATCATGGCATGTAATTCATTCTTTCTTGTGATACTTGTTTCATTTCTCAAAGCATCCCAACAATGATCTCTTATTGCTAGTTGTGATGTCTTTGATGGTTGTGTGGTAGGAATTCATTTATATACAATAAGACCATATCTAGCCATGTGCTATGCTTCCAAGCAAATATCTTATTGCTATATGTATGACTTCCTTGTGGATATCTTGTTCTTTTCTTGTTGTATCTATTTCATGTGTACACCCTTCTTTGTGGATTGATATCATCATGATTTGATCTACCGAGAATCTTATACAGTTGAGAGAAGTTAAATCTCTAGTTGATATCCTTATCTTTCACGTCCACCTTTTTCTTTGGTGGTTTCGTGAAAGGATCTATCTTGAGTGCAGGCCATTTCTCGTTGCATCTTGTTGCACTCTTGTGTGGTGAAGATTATTTCCCTCTTGCTTGTTATGATGAGGCTTTGCCAATTTAATTGGCATCCCTCCTCTTAACGGAGCTTCCTTTTATATCTTCACCATGGGTTGTCACAAGCATAGGTTCCTTATTTTCTTATTAGTAAGCTTGTGAACCCTTTTGCTAGTTGTGTGTGGGAATCATAGGCCTTGCACCGTGTGCCTCATACTTTTCAAGACCATGTTGATGCTTAATGCTCACCCTTACATTAGTCTTCTCAAGTGCTTTGCCATGACTCACACACATCATTTTGGTTGAGCCTACTCTTAAGTTGCCCCGTTTACATGTTGCTCAACCATGTGCTTGTTGCAAGTGCTAGGCTTTGTCTCCTATTTGCCCACTTGCACTGGTTGTGAGTTTCTATTGATTTTGGGGGAGCTATGATCCTATTTTGTGCACGTTGTATCCAATACAAATATTCTTATTTGTGCACAAATCATGGGGAGCTTCTCTAGTTTCTTTAGAACACTCCTCTGCTCATATCATATTTTCATTTATTCTTGTGGCTCATAGGATCCTTGGTCTAGTTGGTTCAATTGATATCCTTTGATTGCTTGCTTCAATTGGTATATTTTGACTGCTTGATTTCTTGTGTCTCTCTTTGTTATGTCCTTGTGGCATATCTTTCTTTAGCAATCTTTGTGCCTCAATGTAGTTTGTCTTCCTCCAAGTATTTACCTTTGGATATGTGTATGGCATTCCACTCTCTTGTTGAGAAATACACAATTTATGGAGGAACACAATTTATATTGGCCTTCTAGGCTTTTCGCCCATTTTGGCAATCGATGCCAATGGGGGAGAAGTTTCAGAGAGTTTTGTGGAGAAGTTTAGAGAGTTGTCTCTGCTGGCTTTGGTTTGTTCCTAAGAGCATTTGCATCTCTTACGCATGCATTATTGGTTGTTTCATTGCATGGTCATGCATAATTCCTTATATAAACTCTCTTGAAAGTGATTGTCATCAATTACCAAAATGGGGGAGATTGAAAGAACATGTGGTGCCCCCATGTTTGGTTTTGGTAATTGATGACAATCTCTATGGAGTAATGGTTGTCTTGAGTTATATTTGAAGGATTTGTCCATAGGCTTTTCTTGAAGTCCATGTGTTGGTTTCAAGGAGTTTATGAGTTGAGCAAGGTGCTATTAAGGAATTATCCAAAGATTGGTCATGTGAGTGTCGAGCTTATTGCAAGCATGTCTTGAAGAACAAGATTGTGTGATCATTCATGTTTAACTTCAAGACATCATCCAAATGAAGAGCGTTGGAAAGATTCAAGGTTGATCAAGACTAAGTAAAGAGTGAATCAAGTTAATCAACTCAAAAAGCGTAGAAGATGTACCAAGAGGGATCAAGTGATCCCATGGTATGGTAAGCATTGTCCATTGTGCTTTGCGTACTAACCCATGGTCTATGTGAGAGTTCTATGTGGGATTAGGTACGTGTTCATGGGCATACGTCAAGAGGAAGATATCACTCAACCCATGGAGAGGATGACATCAAGTGGTGATCGTCAACAAGATTGTCGTGTGCAAGTTCAAGTGGAGTATCACGAGGAGATCAAGTGCTTGAAGCTTGCCGTCCATTATGGTATCAATGGACTTGTGAAGATGTTCCAAAGAGTGGCTCACCCATAGTGGAGTATGGGGGAGCAATCAACTAGTCTTCATCGAGCGAACGCAATCAAGAAAGGTGGTCCAACTTGAGGGAGTCAAGATCGTCATCATCTACCTCAAGTGGACGTCGTGCAAGGCAAAGGTTTGCCCTTGATAGGTTTTATATTTTACTAGTCTCATGGTGATAGTTTGGAGACCGGGTTATAGGATCGATAGCCGTACTATCAAGGGGGGCTCTCAAGTGAGTAGCTTGATCATTTCGTTCGTCGAGAGCTCAAACCTTTGCATGCTTGCATCATCTTTCTTGATTCTTATTTGTGTTTTATTTTGAGGTTTTATAGCTTGTGGTTATCTTGGTGACAAGCTCTAGTACTTCGAAAACGGATTTCATATGCCTCTTCTATTGTGTTTTCGGTGTTGGAGGTTTTACCGGTCTTAATCGAGGAAGGGTTCTCACCATTTTATCTTGGGCCTTTTCTATTTTGCATCTTATTGATATTTTTTTAAATATTGTGTTAGCCCTTGTCGCTAGCTTCCCAGCAAAGTTGGTTTCATCAAATTCGGAGTCCGTTTGCAAAATTTGTGGCAGTTTTGGTGTTCTGAAAAGGCTGCAGCGGTACTACCGCGGACAGGAGCGGATGTAATTTTTTACTGCCGCCCCAGAGCGGTACTACCGCGGCTACTACAGGGGTAGTACTACTCCGGACCAAAAACTCGTCATAGGTCCAGCAGTGGTAGGCACGGATGTATTTTTTTAGTACCGCTCGCAAGCAGTAGTACCGCTTGTCAGTGTCAAAACCGGCGGATCTCGGGTAGGAGGTCCCGATCTATGCGTCTAAGGCTAATGGTAACAGGAGGCAAGGGACACAATGTTTTACCCAGGTTCGGGCCCTCTCGATGGAGGTAAAACCCTACTTCCTGCTTGATTGATCTTGATGATATGAGTATTACAAGAGTTGATCTACCACGAGATCGTAGAGGCTAAACCCTAGAAGCTAGCCTATGATGATTATGATTGTTGTGATCGTCCCTATGCGGACCAAACCCTCCGGTTTATATAGACACCGGAGGGGGCTAGGGTTTACATGGAGTCTGTTACAAAGATGGAAATCTAATATCCGGATCGCCAAGCTTGTCTTCCACGCAAAGGAGATTCCCATTCAGACACGGGACGAAGTCTTGAGTCTTGTATCTTCACGGTCCAACAGTTCGGCCAAAGTATATAGTCCGACTGTCTGGATACCCCCTAATCTAGGACTCCCTGAGTAGCTCATGAACCAGTCTTCAATGACGATGAGTCCGGCGCACAGTTTGTCTTCGGCATTGCAAGGCGGGTTCCATCCCCGAATACTCCAAAGTAATTATCGAACACTTAAATCATGTCCGGATCCGCAAGATGATCTTCACATACCACCGTAGAGAGAACGATATTCCACAAACATAGTCTTCTGACGACTATAGACGACGTGACATGACACTACGGTCGAGCCATTATTCGAACCGTTTTCCCACAACTAGCCACAACGCATATTGCGAGGCGGTTTCCTCGGCACGTTTGTCGAAGCAGAGATCATGTCCCCTTATCACGGGATTCCCATCAATGCGTGTATGGGTAACCCAACCGCACCATCAATCGTGGCGCTTGGGAAATAGGCGATCTTCAACAGGCAAGTGGGGAGGCGCACCATCTTCGTCGCCTCTATAAAGGGATAAGGATTTCCCCATTTTGACCCACGCCTTCTTCCTCCTCTGCTTATCCATTCTAGCACCCTCGAGCCCCAGCTCCCTAGTTCACACCTCCTCCGCACAGACAAACATGTCTGGAGCAGGGGTCAAGTGGGTGGCCTCCACCGTGAAGGAGGAGCATATCACGAAGCTCTGTGTAGCCGGATACTTGGCTGCAGATATTGCGCACCGGCTGCCGGACGCAGGGCAGATCACTCCGACTCCAGGACCCCACGAGAGGGTCGTGTTCCTTGCCCACTTCATCCACGGACTGGGATTTCCACTTCATCCCTTCGTCCGCGGGCTTATGTTTTACTATGGGCTGGACTTCCACGATCTAGCCCCAAACTTCATCCTCAACATCTCGGCATTCATCATCGTGTGCGAGGTCTTCCTCTGCATGAAGCCTCACTTCGGCTTGTGGCTACGAATCTTCTGCGTGAAGCTGAAGATCGTGAGCGGCCAGCAAGCGGAGTGCGGAGGCGCCATGGTGGGCAAGATGCCCAACGTCACCTGTCTTGACGGCTCCTTCACGGAGACCGTGAAAGGGTGGCAATCGGGGTGGTTCTACATCACCGAGCCGCGCGACGCCAACTGGGCGGCGGCCCCCAAATTCCGATCTAGAATTCCCATGTGGCTCACCTCCTGGGAAAAGAAGGGCCTGGCCTGGGGCAAACCTGCGGAGCTGACCGGACTTCAGAACTGCATCAAGAATATGATCGACAAGAAAATCAAGCTTTTCAACGTGGTCCAGGTCATGCTCCTCCGCCGAATCCTTCCGTGCCAAAGACGGGCTTTTAATCTGTGGGACTTCGTCCCGGCTGAACACCAGACACTTCAAGAGCTCTATGGCACGACACACAAAGACGCATGGAAGGTGTTGTTCAAGGCCTCCGAAATACCCCCTCCCACATCTGAGGACTGCGGACTCCACGCCCCCCCCCCCCCGTCCGGTGAGTTTTCTAACCATCACTAGATGTAGTTTTCCCAGCATACTCATGGGAGGATCTTAAGTCATCGTGTGTACTTAATCAGGAGTACGTGGAGACGGCGGAGCGGATCGACTGTCCCACTCCACTGCCAGAAGTTCCGGCAACCGCTCTCCTGACGGAGATGCTAGTCCCAGCGCCCTACAAGGTGCCAGGAAAGAAGGTCGAAAAGAAGGCCCCGGGGACCAGGAAGGGTCTCCGGCGTAAGGTCCTACCGGACGCCTCGTCGGAAGACGACAAGGCACACTCCTCCCACTACGGGGAGGAGGAGAAGGAGAAGGAAAGGGCCGCCCCATCGGCCTAGGAGGGCGGCCCAGGGGACCAGGAAAGGTCCCCGGCGCAAGGCCGTCATAGGCTCGTCGTCTGAGGACGACGAGGCGGATTCCTCCCACGGAGGCGGGAGGGATCACGAAGAAATTCCACCTCCACGCACCGGGGAGGAGAAGAAAAGGAAAGCCGCCCCGGAGGGGGAGGCTAGGACGCCCAAGAAGGAAAAGGTGTCCCTTCCGGATTACTCCACCACGGCCGCCTACAGCGAGGAGGAGTGGCTGCCCAGGGGGAAGCCCCTAGTAAGATCATAAGTATCCGCACTTCCGTTGTATTTTAGTGCGACTTTGCTTCATAGTCTGTTATAACGCCGAACACGCATATGTAGTCCGGCCAGGGCCCATCCCGAGGTATCCTCTTCGGATGGGTCTTTGAGCGATTCGGCGATGAATTCGCTCCCAACGGCCACTTCCCCTCGGCCTGCGGATGACACGGAGGTGTTGTCCCAAAGGCTCCCTGAGCAAGGGGAGGCGACTCTGGAGACGCCCCAAGGCGAAATCCCAGACGTCGGGCACACGGGGCGCAAAATCCCCGCAGATTGTGCCGACGGGAGCCGCAGCAAGTCGGGTTCCCAAACGGACACTGTACCGGAACCTCCAAAGGCTCCGGATTCGGGCAGGCAGCCCCTCACTAAGGCGGGCGGGCCGTCCGTGCCTATGACTTCGGTTACGCCAGAGGCGTCGGATAGTCTACTGGAAGCGCTTCATAGCGCTTCCATGGATGAAGAGCACCGTACTCTTATGAGTGCGGTGATTCAGAAGGTTCGGTCCACCAAAAGCGGATTGACCGAAGCCTGCACCAGCCTCCTGACAGGCTTTGAGGTAAGTAATCAAAAGTGTGTGAAATTGTCACCCGATAGACAGTAGCCCCTAACACTCTATTTGGTATTCAGAAAGAAAAGCCAAACGGGGGTCAATTTTAATCCGCAGGAGTCTAATATTAGGTGTCTATGTGGATAAGCAGGCGGTGCTGCTTGCCGCTGCTGCCCGCACAACGAAGGTCTCTGGACTCAAGCGGGACCTGGAGCAGACCCAGGGAGAGCTCAGCCTCACAAAGAAGCAGTTCGAAGAAACAAAGGTGAGTGATACCCCGTTCACATATCACAAAGAATAAAAGATTGGTGACGCTAAAAAACATCATGATTTTGCAATAGGGGCCACGACTGAAGTGGCGTCCCTGAAGAAAGCGCTATCTGAGGCCGAAAACAAGGTGGCCATGGAGCACATTGAGTGTGAAAAGCAAAATGCCAGGGTGTGCGAGGTACAGCAAGAGCTCCAGGAGCTCGGCAAGAAGTTCGAGTCCTTGGAGCGTGACTTCAAGATGAAGGAGTCTGAACTTGCGAAGGCCCTTTTGAGCATGAAAGACGCCAAGGCCGAAGCCGAAAAGGCCCAGCAGGAAATGCAGGCAGCCAAGAAGATAGCGGCGGGTAAGACATTCTTTATGCAAAGCAAGCATGTGGAGGAGGCGTTTCTTTTACTTACCTAAATTTGGAGCTCCCCAGGGGCATTCGCAGATCTACCACGCAGCATATCGGATGTCGCGGAGTTCTACCGTGTCGAAGAGGGGAGCTCAACGGAGAAGTTGTTCTGGTCCCAGTAGGCTGGAGCCGAACACCCGATGCCTCTGAGTGACCAATTAAAGCAACTGGTTGAACTCCACAGGGCGGCCGAAGTGGCTATGAAGGATTTCATAGTCCGGATGTGGCCTGGTGAGCCCCTGCCCGCCAGCTACTTCGGCCTGATAAAGCGGATGGTAAATGCATGTTCGCGGCTGGAAGTGATCAAGCGATCCGTTTGCATTGAGGGTGCCCACCGAGCCTTTGCCCGTGCAAAGGTGCATTGGGGCAAGCTGGATGCGGAGAGGCTGGTGAAGGATGGACCACCAGAGGGCAAGGCGCATCGCAATCCCGAGAAATATTATGATGGCGTTATGGAAGGCGCTCGCCTCGTGGCCGATGAATGTACAAAGGACACAATCTTTGAGTGAATGTACTCTTGCCGTTTTTGTAATATAAAGACGAAGTTATTTGCGCTATATAGCGCTTTGTTAATTTAAAATATTACCTTCTGTGCGGCTGTTTATAAAATTCTGAAAGTAGGCCAGTCGTCGGCTTTCGCCCCCATGTAACTAGTACTTGGGTGTTCGTGGAAAACCCAGACACTCTTTATCCAAATATTTGGTCCCTGAAGGAGGTGTTTGGCGCAGCGAACAAGGCAATCGGACTATGCGGCTTTATAACTTTCACTTAGCCATAGAAGTCTATAATTTTAAATTTCGGCGAAGCCCCTAGAATTCGGAGAGCCGAATTGGGGCGCTATATACGCCTAAATTGGGCGAGGCCGATTCCTCGCCTAAAGCGGAAAAATCTTGAAGGATTTTAAGACCTCTCGAACAGCGACCAGCTCTCGCCGCAACATGCCGGTCAGTTTTCGGCTTTCTCTACTGAGGTGCTCGTCCGGAAGAACCGGGACACAATCGCATTAGTTCTCCCTGCGCTACCTTATAGCCGATATAACGGAACGTAAGGTACCAAAACAAGGGAGCCGGGCTAACCCAACTATTGACCCAACACATGATTCGGAGTTGATGCATATAATGTTATAAGTTCGGGGTGCCGCACTGTCAAAAGTGTTCGGACTTATCTTGCCGAATTAAGGAGTGTCGTAAGAAGCCCCTGGCAAACTGAACATACCGAGATGTACGGATGCAATAGTAAATAAACATTTATATGTAAAAATGTGTAGATAGGAATAATAAGCCGACGCTATATATAATCTCCTATTGATGAATAATACATCTAAGCATATGTTTACAATGAATGCGTTTAAGCAGAAGTAAATAGGACTATTTGACATGTCCTATCCAAGGGCGGGCCGCATGTAGGTATATAAAACAGGTATAACGATCGTGAATAGATTCCACCTGGGTATTCCCTTTGTGCACAAAGCCTTTTGCCTCCTTGGATTTCTCTCCTGTGGAAGTCCGATAATCCGGTTCTTCTGAAGAGGCTGCCCGAAAGAAGGGTCCTGAAAGATAAAGGGGGTTATTAAAGTATCTTGCGGCTGATCCACATAGTTGACTGCATCACTGTTGCGCCTCCGCCTATGCCCATGGTATTTTGAGTGCGTAATTATGTATGCGTGGCACGAATGCTGCCATGATGGGGCTCGAGCGGAGGCCGGACTGCTAGTCGCGCTCTTGGCATGCCTGGCGATCCTGCTGCGGGGTACTTCGGACTCGCTTGACGGTGTTCGTAGTTGTTGTCGCCGGATTGGTGGTTTGACGGAGAAAGCTTCTTTGTACTTCTGCCGCGAGGGCTGCAGTATGCTCTTCTATACGGAGAGAGCGGTCCACGTTTCCGTTGACTGTTATGACCCCGCAAGGTCCTGGCATCTTGAGCTTAAGGTATGCATAGTGTGGTACCGCATTGAATCGAGCGAATGCGGTTCGTCCAAGAAGTGCATGATAGCCACTACGGAAAGGGACGATGTCGAAGATTAACTCCTCGCTTCGAAAGTTATCCGGAGATCCGAAGACCACCTCCAGTGTTATGGAGCTCGTGCAACGGGCCTCTACCCCTGGAATTACACCTTTAAAGGTAGTTTTGGTGGGCTTGATCCTTGAAGGGTCGATGCCCATTTTGCGCACTATGTCCTGATAAAGCAGGTTCAGGCTGCTGCCACCGTCCATAAGGACTCGTGTGAGGTGAAATCCATCAATGATTGGGTCTAGGACCAATGCGGCTGAACCGCCATGACGGATGCTGGTAGGGTGATCCCTATGATCAAAGGTGATCGGACAGGCTGACCATGGGTTAAACTTTGGGGCGACTGGCTCCATCGCATAGACGTCCCTCGGTGCTCGCTTTCGTTCCCGTTTGGGAATGTAGGTGGCGTAGATCATGTTGACCGTTTTCACTTGGGTAGGAAATTTCTTCTGTCCCCCCATGTTCGGACGTCGGGGCTCTTCGTCATCGTCGCTGTGCAGCCCCTTTCCTTGTTTTCGGCATTTATCTTACCGGCATGTTTGAACACCCAGCAGTCTCTATTAGTGTGGTTTGTTGGCTTATCCGGTGTGCCGTGAATTTGGCATGAGCGATCAAGTATGCGGTCCAGACTGGACGGTCCCTGATTGTTTCATTTGAACGGCCTTTTCCGCTGACCGGATTTTGAGCCACTGAATCCGGCGTTCACTGCCGTGTCTTTAGTGTTGTCGCCATTGTTCCGACGCTTATGTCTGTTGCGCCGTGGCTTGCCGTTATTGTCGCGGACGTCTGAAGTACCAGAGTTTATTGACGTGGTGCTACTGCGAGCCAACCAGCTATCCTCGCCTGCGCAAAAGCGTGTCATGAGTGTCGTGAGGGCCGCCATGGATTTTGGTTTTTCCTGGCCGAGGTGTCGGGCGAGCCACTCATCGCGGATATTATGCTTAAAGGCCGCCAGGGCTTCGGCGTCCAGACAGTTGACAATTTGGTTCTTTTTAGTTAGGAACCGGGTCCAGAATTTTCTGGCTGACTCTCCGGGCTGTTGGGTAATGTGGCTCAAGTCATCAGCATCCGGTGGTCGCACGTATGTGCCCTGGAAGTTGTCGAGGAAAGCGTCCTCCAGGTTTTCCCAACTGCCAATGGAATTTACCGACAGCCTATTTAGCCAGTGTCGGGCTAGTCCTTTGAGCTTAAGGGGAAGATACTTTATGGCGTGTAAATCGTCACCGCGGGCCATGTGAATGTGGAGAAGGAAATCTTCGATCCATACTGCGGGGTCTGTTGTGCCATCGTATGGTTCAATGTTTACGGTTTTGAACCCTTCTGGGAATTCATGGTCCATCACTTCGTCAGTGAAGCAGAGGGGGTGTGCGGCACCTCTATGCCGGGCTATGTGGCTACGCAGCTCGAATGAGTCTGGTTGAATGTGTTCGGCCCGGCCTGACTTGTTGATAGTGTATTCGGCATGACGATCGTCGTCACATGTTGGGGCACACCCCCGCGTTCCGTAGATCGATCTTGGTTGTCCTGCTGTTTTCCAGTATGTCCTGCAGGTCCTTCCTATTGCCCCGGGCCGTAGTGTATTGGCGTAGGGGTGCGGGCTGGTATTCGGGCTGATATGCCATTTTATCCCGACCACGAGGTGGCCGGTCAGCCGTGTGGCACTCGAGTCCATATTCCTCGCTGCCAGGACTTCCGTCCATCTGTCTGTGAGTAGGTCTTGATCAGCTTGGAGCTGCTGCTGCTTCTTTTTCAGGTCGCGGTGGCCATAAGTCGGCGCTTGAAGCGCTCCTGCTCTACGAGGTCCTTTGGCACGCTGAACTCGTCGTCGCCGAGGCTAATCTCGTCTTCGGAGGGGGCATGTAGTTGTCCTCCTCCAGGTATCAGTATGTCGCCTGTTCGTCTAGGCTGACCTGCCCGTCTTCCTGTTCGGCCTGCTCGAAGGAAGGTTGATCGGGGTTGTATTCATCTTCGGCAACATCCGGATTGTTTTCGTCTCCAGTGCCGGTATTGCTGTGGTGGGGCTTGAAGCGGTGCTGACGACGCCCATGCTTTGCTTTCTTCCTTGAGGGGTTATCCTCCATTGCTTCATCGCCATAGGTTTCTTTCGGAGTGTCCACCATATATATCATATGAGGAGGTGGCTGTCCACCGCTCTGTGGGTGGTTGATAACCCACAAGTATAGGGGATCGCAACAGCTTCCGAGGATAGAGTATTCAACCCAAATTTATTGATTCGACACAAGGGGAGCCAAAGAATATTCTTGAGTATTAGCAGTTGAGTTGTCAATTCAACCACACCTGGATAACTTAGTATCTGCAGCAAAGTGTTTAGTAGCAAAAGTGGTATGATAATAATAGTAGCGGTAGCAAAAGTAAAGATAAATCTTTTGGGGTTTTTGTAGTAGTTGTAACAGTAGCAACGGAAAAGTAAATAAGCGAAGAACAATATGTGAAAAGCTCGTAGGAAATGGATCAATGATGGATAATTATGCCGGATGCGATTCCTCATGCAATAGTTATAACATAGGGTGATATAGGACCAGCTCCAATTCATCAATGTAATGTAGGCATGTATTCCGTAAATAGTCATACGTGCTTATGGACAAGAACTTGCATGACATCTTTTGTCCTACCCTCCCGTGTTCAGCGGGGTCCTTACGGAAACTAAGGAATATTAAGGCCTCCTTTTAATAGAGAACCGGAACAAAGCGTTAGCACATAGTGAATACATGAACTCCTCAAACTACGGTCATCACCGAGAAGTATCCCAATTATTGTCACTTTGGGGTTGTCGGATCATAACACATAATAGTTGACTATAGACTTGCAAGATAGGATCAAGAACACACATATATTCATGAAAACATAATAGGTTCGGATCTGAAATCATGGCACTCGGGCCCTAGTGACAAGCATTAAGCATAGCAAAGTCATACCAACATCAATCTCAGAACATAGTGGATACTAGGGATCAAACCCTAACAAAACTAACTTGATTACATGGTAAATCTCATCCAACCCATCACCGTCCAGGAAGCCTACGATGGAATTACTCATGCACGGCGGTGAACATCATGAAATTGGTGATGGAGGATGGTTGATGATGACGACGGCGATGAATCCCCCTCTCCGGAGCCCCGAACGGACTCCAGATCAGCCCTCCCGAGAGAGATTGGGGCTTGGTGGCGGCTTCGTGTCATGAAATGCGATGAAACTTTTTTCTTGATTTTTTCTCCCCGAGACGGTATATATGGAGTTGGAGTTGAGGTCGGGAGGTGTCCAGGGGGCCCACGAGATAGGAGGGCGCGCCCCCCTGTCTCATGGACAGCCCGTGGGCCCCCTGGCCTTGATTCTTTCGCCAAAAATTCTTATTAATTCTGAAAAGTGCCTCCGTGGATTTCCAGGACATTCCGAGAACTTTTCTTTTCTACACATAAAACAACATCATGGCAGTTCTGCTGAAAACAACGTCAATCCGGGTTAGTTTCATTCAAATCATGCAAGTTAGAGTCCAAAACAAGGGCAAAAGTATTTGGAAAAGTAGATACGTTGGAGACGTATCAACTCCCCCAAGCTTAAACCTTTGCTTGTCCTCAAGGAATTCAGTTGATAAACTGAAAGTGATAAAGAAAAACTTTTACAAACTCTGTTTGCTCTTGTTGTTGTAACATGAAAAGCCAGCATTCAAGTTTCAGCAAATATTATGAACTAACCATACTAACAAGAACACATAGGTCTCACAATTACTCATATCAATAACATAATAAGCTAGCTAGCTATAATAATAAAACTCGGATGACAACACTTTCTCAAAATAATCATAACATGATATAACAAAATGGTATCTTGCTAGCCCTTTCTAATACCGCAAAACATAAATGCAGAGCACCTTTAAAGATCAAGGACTGACTAAATATTGTAATTCATGGTAAAAGAGATCCAGTCAAGTCATACCCAATATAAACCAATAATAATGAATGCAAATGACAGTGTGCTCTCCAGCGGGTGCTTTTAATAAGAAGGGTGATGACTCAACATAAAAGTAAATAGATAGACCCTTCACAGAGGGAAGCAGGGATTTGTAGAGGTGCCAGAGCTCGATTTAAAATAGAGATTGAATAACATTTTGAGCGGCATACTTTCACTGTCAACGCAACAACTATGAGATGGCTGTATCTTCCATACTACATGCATTATAGGCAGCTCCCAAACAGAATGGTAAAGGTTTATACTCCCCCAACCACCAACAAGCATCAATCCATGGCTTGCTCGAAACAACGAGTGCCTCCAACATACAACAGCCCTGGGGGAGTTTTGTTTAATTATTTTGATTTGCTTTGATATTTTTGGATCATGGGACTGTGCATCCCGGTTACCGGCCCTTTCTCGTGAATGAGGAGCGGAGTCCACTCCTCTTGAGAATAACCCACCTAGCATGGAAGATATAGGCAGCCCTAGTTGAAACATGAGCTGCTCGAGCATACAAAACAGAATTTCATTTGAAGGTTTGGAGTTTGGCACATACAAATTTACTTGGAACGGCAGGTAAATACCGCATATAGGAAGGTATAGTGGACTCATATGGAACAACATTGGGGTTTAAGGAGTTTGGATGCACAAGCAGTATTCCCGCTTAGTACAGGTGAAGGCTAGCAAAAGATTGGGAAGCGACCAACTGAGAGAGCGGCAACAGTCGTAAACATGCATTAAAATTAATTTAAACCGAGTACAAGCATGAGTAGGATATAATCTACCATGAACATAAATATCATGAAGGCTATGTTGATTTGATTCAACTACATGCGTGAACATGTGCCAAGTCGAGTCACTTAATACATTCAAAGGAGGATACCATCCCATCATACCACATCATAATCATTCTAATAGCATGTTGGCACGCAAGGCAAACCATTATAACTCATAGCTAATCAAGCATGGCACAAGCAACTATAATCTCTAAATGTCATTGCAAATATGTTTACTTCATAATAGCTGACTCAGGAACGATGAATCATCATATTTACAAAAACAAAAGAGGTCGAGTTCATACCAGCTTTTCTCATCCCAATAAGTCCATCATATATCGTCATTACTGCCTTTCACTTGCACGACCGAACGATGTGTATAATAATAAGAGTGCACGTGCATTGGACTAAGCTGGAATCTGCAAGCATTCAACTCAAGAGAGAAGACAAATAATATGGGCTCTAAGTTAAATAAACAATCATGCATATAAGAGCCACTAAGCACTTTCAATATAGTCTTCTCGACCCCCAAAAGAAAGAATAGAAAATAAAACTATTTACACGGGAAAGCTCCCAACAAGTAAAAGAAGAACGAGAAATCTTTTTGGGTTTTTCATTTTAATTTCTACTACAAGAAAGGAAATTAAAATAACTATTTTTTTGGTTTTTCTTAAGGTTTAACAAACACATAAGAAGAAAACTAGAAAAAGAAATTTAAACTAACATGGATAATACAATGAAAGAGTATGAGTACCGATGACTAGTGTGTGAACATGAATGTAAAGTCGGTGAGAAATACGTACTCCCCCAAGCTTAGGCTTTTGGCCTAAGTTGGTCTAATACCAATGACCGTCTGGCTGATATCCATAAGAGTAGCCGGGGTAGTACTGAGATGAAGAGGCAACCGCCTCCTAAGCAGCAGCGTGTTGGCGAGCTGCCTCCATTCCCCTCTCATATTCAGTGGCTTCTTCCCTGGTGACAACATATCTTCCTTTTGTCTGATAATCAAAAAGGTAGGGAGCAGGAAGAGTAACAGGGACGACGTTGCGTCTGTTATAGGTTAGTTGATAATGGAGGAATTGTTCATTCCTCTCAAGAAAATGATGATCAAACATAGCTTCTTTATCCAAATAAACAGGAGGTACAATCATATCCCCCTCTCATGGGGCTATGTTAAGAAAATTAGCCACACGGGTTGCATAAATTCCTCCAAAGAAATCTCCCCTTCTATTATTATTATGCAACCTATGTGCAACTATTTCCCCCAAGTTATAACCTCTATAACTTGACACAACACTCTTGAGGACACAAAGATCAGGGGCACACATGTGACATACTTCGTCCTTACCGTTAATGCATCTACCAATAAAGAGAGCAAAGTAATGTATAGCAGGAAAATGAATGCTCCCTATGGTAGCTTGTGTGACGTCCCTAGATTCTCTCATAGTAATACTAGCAAGAAAATCTCTAACTTCATATTTGGGAGGATCATTAATATTACCCCACTGCGGGAGTTTGCAAGCAGTTGTGAAATCCTCTAAATCCATGGTATAAGATGTATCATAAATATGAAACATAACACTAGGAGAATTACGCGAAGAAATATATTCGAACCTCCGCACAAAGGAATCAGTCAATTGATAATATTGGGGACACTTATCTTGTAAGAAGTCCTCAAGCTCAGCATTATGCACATCCGCGTCAAATTCCCCCTTGAAGCCTGCTTCAACCATAAAATCATCGGATGGCCACTCGCAAGCCCGTACATTTGCGTCCCTTGGCAAATTAACATCTTGTTCACGTATAGCAATCCTTGGCCCTTTCTTTGCCGAGGAACCACCTTGGTACATCCTTCTAAGCATATTTCTTTTTCTGAAAATTTCTGAAATTTTAGTAACTTCAAAATAAAAGTGAATAAAACTAAACAAGATTGATAGCAACTACTCCTACAAGTGCCTAGAGCCTATATCATGCATTGGAATTGCTTAGGACCTCAAAAATTTAACATGCAAGCTCAAGAACATGGTCACCTATGCAGCAAAAATTTGCAATGAATAAAGCACTAGAACAGAAACTATTTGGACCAATGGAGGAGTCACATACCAAGCAACAATCTCCCAAAGCAGTTTTGCAAATGGAGCTTTGAGCTAAGAGATCGAAAATCGCAGCAAAACAAGCTAGAACTCGGTTTGAGCTGGATGGGGATTTTTTTGGGTAGAAGATGAAGTGTGTGGGTGCTGGCATAAGTGGAGGGGAGCCACCAGGGGCCCACGAGACAGGGGGCGTGCCCTACAGGGGAGGGCGCGCCCTCCTCTCTCATGGCGTGGTGCTTGCCCCTTTTGCAGTGTTTTCAGCGCCTAAAATCCTTAAATATTCCAGAAAAAATCATACTAAATTTTCAGGGCATTTGGAGCACTTTTATTTTCGGACTATTTTTTAATGCATGGATAATTCAGAAAACAGACGGATAATACTATTTTTGCTTTATTTAATCTAAATAACAGAAAGTAAAAGGAGGGTATAGAAGGTTGTGCCTGTAGTTTCATCCATCTCATGATCATCAAAATGAACCCACTAACAAGGTTGATCAAGTCTTGTTAATAAACTCATTCCGAATAACACGGAACTGGAGAAATTTCGAATAACACTAAGTTACCTCAACGGGGATATGAAAATCCCCAACAATAAAAATATCATACTTTTTCTTGACAGTAGGGAGAGGAAATTCAAAACCTCCAAAAATGATAGTTGGAACTTTTTCAATAGAATTGATGCTATGAACTTGAGAATGTTTCCTCGGAAAGTGTACCGTGTGCTCATTACCATTAACATGAAAAGTGACATTGCCTTTGTTGCAATCAATAACAGCCCCTGCAGTATTAAGAAAACGTCTACCAAGGATAATAGACATACTATCATCCTCAGGAATATCAACAATAACAAAGTCCGTTAAGATAGTGACATTTGCAACCACAACAGGCACATCCTCACAAATACCGACATGTATAGCAGTTGATTTATCGGCCATTTGCAAAGATATTTCAGTAGGTGTCAACTTATTCAATTCAAGTCTACGATATAAAGAGAGAGGCATAACACTAACACCGGCTCCAAGATCACATAAAGCAGTTCTAACATAATTTCTTTTAATAGAGCATGGTATAGTTGGTACACCCGGATCTCCAAGTTTCTTTGGTATTCCACCCTTAAAAGTGTAATTAGCAAGCATGGTGGAAATTTCAGCTTCCGGTATCTTTCTTTTATTTGTGATGATATCCTTCATATACTTAGCATAAGGATTTACTTTAAGCATATCAGTTAAGCGCATACGTAAGAAAATAGGTCTAATCATTTCAGCAAAGCGCTCAAAATCCTCATCATCATTTGACTTGGATGGTTTAGGGGGAAAGGGCATGGGTTTCTGAACCCATGGTTCTGTTTCTTTACCGTGCTTCCTAGCAACAAAATCTCTCTTATCATAACGTTGATTCTTTGATTGTGGGTTATCAAGATCAACAGCAGGTTCAGTTTCTACATCATTATCTTTGCTAGGTTGAGCATCAACATGAACATTATCATTAACATTATCACTAGGTTCATGTTCATCCCCTGATTGTGTTTCAGCATCAGAAATAGAAATATCATTGGGATTCTCAGGTGTGTCTACAGTAGGTTCACTAGAAGCATGCAAAGTTCTATCATTTTTCTTCTTCTTCTTTTTAGAAGAACTAGGTGCCTCTAAATTGTTTCTCTGAGAATCTTGCTCGATTCTCTTAGGGTGGCCTTCAGGATACAAAGGTTCCTGAGTCATTCTACCAGTTCTAGTAGCCACTCTAACAGCAAAGTCATTTTTATTCAATTCCTCAAGCAAATCATTTTGAGCTTTAAGTACTTGCTCAGCTTGAGTAGCAACCATAGAAGCATATTTGCTAACGCGGTGAAGTTCATCTTTAACTCTAGCCAGATTATCACCTACGCGTCCTATCTCGAAAGCATTATTCTTTAACTCTCTACCAACATAAGCATTAAAACTTTCTTGTCTAGCCATAAAGTCATCAAATTCATCTAAGCATGGGCTATGAAATTTAGTATAAGGTACTTCAACTTTATCATATCTATAGAGAGAATTTACCTTTACTACCTGTGTCGGGTTATCAAGACAATGTGGTTCTTCAGGCGGTAAATTAAGACCGTGTATTTCTTCAATAGGAGGTAAATTCTTAACGTCTTCAGCTTTAATACCTTTTTCTTTCATTGATTTCTTTACCTCTTGCATATCTTCGGGACTGAGAAATAAAACACCTCTCTTCTTCGGAGTGGGTTTAGGAATAGGCTCAGGAGTTGGCTCAATTGATTCAGGAATTACTTCAAGAGCTGGCTCGGGAAGAGTCCAATTATTTTCATTAGTCAACATATTATTCAATAGTATTTTAGCTTCGTCGACTGTTCTTTTCCTGAAAACACAACCAGCACAACTATCCAAGTAGTCCTTGGAAGCATCGGTTAGTCCATTATAAAAGATATCAAGTATTTCATTTTTCTTAAGAGGATGATCAGGCAAAGCATTAAGTAACCAGAGAAGCCTCCCCCAAGCTTGTGGGAGACTCTCTTCTTTGATTTGTACAAAATTATATATTTCCCGCAAGGCAACTTGTTTCTTATGAGCAGGGAAATATTTAGCAGAGAAGTAATAAATCATATCCTGGGGACTACGCACACAACCAGGAGCAAGAGAATTATACTAAGTCTTAGCATCACCCTTTAATGAGAACGGAAATATCTTAAGGATGTATAAATAGCGAGACTTCTCATCATGAGTAAACAGGGTGGCTATGTCATTCAACTTGGTAAGATGTGCCACAACAGTTTCAAATTCAAGGCCATAAAAAGGATCAGATTCAACTAAAGTAATAATATCAGGATCAACAGAGAATTCATAATCCTTATCAGTAACACAGATAGGTGAAGTAGCAAAAGCATGATCGGGTTTCATTCTAGCATTAAGAGACTGCTGCTTCCATTTAGCTAATAATTTCTTAAGATCATTTCTATCATTGCAAGCAAGAATTTCCATAGTAGTTGTTTCATGCATAACATAACCCTTAGGAACAACAGGTAAAACATAATCATTGGGGAGACCTTCATCATCACTATCATCAATAATAGGTTCTTCAATATTTTCATTCCCCCTAAATCTAGCAAGTTGTTCATCTAGAAATTCACCTAATGGCACAGTAGTATCAAGCACAGAAGTAATTTCATCATGCATAGCAGAAGTGGCATCATCAATAACATGCGACATATCAGAATTCATAGCAGTAGCAGGTTTAGGTGTCACAAGCTTACTTATAACGGAAGGAGAATCTAGTGCAGAGCTAGATGGCAGTTCCTTACCTCCCCTCGTAGTTGAGGGCAAAATAGTAGTTCGATCGTCTTTCAAGTTCTTCATAGTGATCAACAGATATAAATCCCAACTGACTCAGAGAATAGAGCTATGCTCCCTGGCAACGGTGCCAGAAATTAGTCTTGATAACCCACAAGTATAGGGGATCGCAACAGCTTCCGAGGGTAGAGTATTCAACCCAAATTTATTGATTCGACACAAGGGGAGCCAAAGAATATTCTTGAGTATTAGCAGTTGAGTTGTCAATTCAACCACACCTGGATAACTTAGTATCTGCAGCAAAGTGTTTAGTAGCAAAAGTGGTATGATAATAATAGTAGCGGTAGCAAAAGTAAAGATAAATGTTTTTGGGTTATTGTAGTAGTTGTAACAGTAGCAACGGAAAAGTAAATAAGCGAAGAACAATATGTGAAAAGCTCGTAGGCAATGGATCAATGATGGATAATTATGCTGGATGCGATTCCTCATGCAATAGTTATAACATAGGGTGATATAGGACTAGCTCCAATTCATCAATGTAATGTAGGCATGTATTCCGTAAATAGCCATACGTGCTTATGGAAAAGAACTTGCATGGCATATTTTGTCCTACCCTCCCGTGTTCAGCGGGGTCCTTACGGAAACTAAGGGATAATAAGGCCTCCTTTTAATAGAGAACCGGAACAAAGCATTAGCACATAGTGAATACATGAACTCCTCAAACTACGGTCATCACCAAGAAGTATCCCGATTATTGTCACTTCGGGGTTGTCGGATCATAACACATAATAGGTGACTATAGACTTGCAAGATAGGATCAAGAACACACATATATTCATGAAAGCATAATAGGTTCAGATCTGAAATCATGGCACTCGGGCCCTAGTGACAAGCATTAAGCATAGCAAAGTCATACCAACATCAATCTCAGAACATAGTGGATACTAGGGATCAAACCCTAACAAAACAAACTTGATTACATGGTAAATCTCATCCAACCCATCACCGTCTAGCAAGCCTACGATGGAATTACTCACGCACGGCGGTGAGCATCATGAAATTGGTGATGGAGGATGGTTGATGATGACGACGGCAATGAATCCCCCTCTCCGGAGCCCCGAACGGACTCCAGATCAGCCCTCTCGAGAGAGATTAGGGCTTGGCGGCGGCTCCGTATCGTGAAACGCGATGAAACTTTTTTCTTGATTTTTTTTCTCCCCGAGACGGTATATATGGAGTTGGAGTTGAGGTCGGGAGGTGTCCAGGGGGCCCATGAGATAGGAGGGAGCGCCCTAGGGGGGGCGCGCCCCCCTGTCTCGTGGACAGCCCGTGGGCCCCCTGGCCTTGATTCTTTCGCCAAAAAATCTTATTAATTCTGAAAAGGGCCTCCGTGGATTTCCGGACATTCCGAGAACTTTTCTTTTCTACACATAAAACAACATCATGGCAGTTCTGCTGAAAACAGCGTCAGTCCGGGTTAGTTTCATTCAAATCATGCAAGTTAGAGTCCAAAACAAGGGCAAAAGTATTTGGAAAAGTAGATACATTGGAGACGTATTAGTGGTGGTTCCTGTTCTTCTCCTACATTGTCGTCCACACCGTCGATGTCTTCAGAGTCGAAATCAAGCACGTCGGTCAAATCATCAACCGTGGCTACGAAGTGGGTGGTGGGTGGGCAACGAATTCCTTCGTCGCCCGCTTCCCACTCGAGCCGGACATAGTTCGGCCAAGAGTCTTCTGACAAAGAGAGAGACCTTAACGAGTTTATCATATCGCCAAAGGGCGAGTGCTGGAAGACATCCGCAGTGGTGAACTCCATTACCAGAGCCCAACCAGATTCGGCAGGCTCGGGGGTGCGTGGACCGGAGCCTACAGCTGGACACGAGTCCGGGGGTCCAGTGTCACCGGCTTCCTTGGGGGTGAAGCCGGTGCTCGGCTCTACCGCCGATGAGTGTCGTCCTCGGAAGGTGCGATCTGCCCTGGATTTAGATCCGGAGCTCCTGCAGGTGCGATACCCCGAGTATTGTTGGACAGCAGGTCTAAGCCGTGCTCGTCGTGACTGTTTGGCGCTCCTAGCATAGGCCCGAATCCGTCGAAGATCAAGTCTCCGCGGATATCGGTCGTGTAGTTCAAGTTTCCAAACCCGACCTGATGGCCGGGGGCGTAGCTGTCGATCTGCTCCAGATGGCCAAGCGAATTGGCCTGCAGTGCAAAACCGCCGAACACGAAGATCTGTCCGGGGAGAAAGGTCTCACCCTGGACCGCGTTGTTGTTGATGATTGAAGGAGCCATTGAGCCTTGCAGCGACGACACAGAGGAACTCTCAATGAAAGCACCAATCTCGGTGTCAAAACCGGTGGCTCTCGGGTAGGGGGTCCCGATCTGTGCGTCTAAGGCTAATGGTAACAGGAGGCAAGGGACACAATGTTTTACCCAGGTTCGGGCCCTCTCGATGGAGGTAAAACCCTACTTCCTGCTTGATTGATCTTGATGATATGAGTATTACAATAGTTGATCTACCACGAGATCGTAGAGGCTAAACCCTAGAAGCTAGCCTATGATGATTATGATTGTTGTGATCGTCCCTATGCAGACCAAACCCTCCGATTTATATAGACGCCGGAGGGGGCTAGGGTTTACACGGAGTCGGTTACAAAAAAGGAAATCTTATATATGGATCACCAAGCTTGTCTTCCACGCAAAGGAGAGTCCCATCCAGACACAGGACGAAGTCTTGAGTCTTGTATCTTCACGGTCCAACAGTCCGGCCAAAGTATATAGTCCGGCTGTCCGGATACCCCCTAATCCAGGACTCCCTCACCGCTACCCTTTGCGGTAGTACCGCGATCCCTAGCGGTAGTACCATGAGGACGAGCGGTAGTACCGCTCCGGCGGTTCTACTGGCCTTTTGCCTCCTCGCTGTTGTTTTTCAAAGGGCTTCTTCCGCCCTAGCGGTAGTACCGCTCCTTGGAGCGGTAGTACCGCTCTATGCGGGCTGTGAGGATAACGGTTGGATTTTTTTCCTCACCTATAAAAGGGGGTCTTCTTCCCCAATGGTCCTTATCTCTTGAGCTCGTGTTCTTCCCCATTGTTGACCTTCTTAGAGCTTGGTATCTCTCAATCCCTCCGTGGATTCTTTCTAGTTTTGGGGGGAAAAGAGAGAGGAGATCTAGATCCACATTTCCACCAATCACTTTCTCCTCTATGTGAGGGGAACCCCTTGGATCTAGATCTTGGAGTTCTTGGTGTTCTCCTTCTTGTTCTTCCTCTCATCTTCCTCCCTAGCATTAGTTGCTTCGGTGGCATTTGAGAGAGAGGGACTTGGGCTCTCCGTGTGCCCTTGCCATTGCATTTGGTGCATCGGTTTGAGTTCTCCACGTGATACGTGGAAGTTACAAGTTGAGAAGCTTATTACTCTTGGGTGCTTGGCACCCTTGAGCTTGTTACTCTTGGGTGTTTGGACACCCTAGAGCTTGTTCCTCTTGGGTGCCGTGGTGCCCTAGATGGTTGGTGTTGTTCGGAGCTCAATCATTGTGGTGTAAAGCTCCGGGCAAGCGTCGGGGTCTCCAATTAGGTTGTGGAGATCGCCCCGAGCAATTTGACGGGTACCAGTGACCGCCCCCAAGGGTTGCCAAAGTGTACGGGTTCGGTGACCGCCCCCAAGGGTTGCCATTTGTACGGGTTCGGTGACCGCCCTCAAGGGTCCCTTAGTGGAATCACGGCATCTTACATTGTGCGAGGGTGTGAGGAGATTACGGTGGCCCTAGTGGCTTCTTGGGGAGCATTGTGCCTCCACACCGCTCCAAACGGAGATTAGCATCCGCAAGGGTGTGAACTTCGGGATACATCGTCGTCTCCGCGTGCCTCGATTATCTCTTACCCGAGCCCTTTACTTATGCACTTCACTTTGTGATAGACATATTGTTCTTTGTCATATATCTTGCTATCACATAGTTTCTTATCTTGCTTAGCATAAGTTGTTGGTGCACATAGGTGAGCCTAGTTGTTGTAGGTTTTGTGCTTGACAAATTAACCGCTAGGTTTATTCCGCATTTGTTCAAGCCTAAACCGTAATTATTTTAAAGCGCCTATTCACCCCCCCCCCCCCCACCCCCCTCCCCCCCTCTCTAGGCGACATCCACGATCTTTCACTTATTCAGTTCATATTGCATACATAAAATGTTTGTCAGAGACACCCACAAGAGATAATACACCTTACATTTTTTTCAACGGGCATAAGTATAATAATACAACTTACATTATTCAGCACACATAACCGTAATAAGTATTATTTTTTAACCGAACCAATTGGGTGCCAACTTAGCTCATTTCTTGACAGGTACATTTATAGTAGCAGCAATTCGTGCCTGCCTTGTCTTTGCAAACGCAACCAACTTGCTGGCGTCTGGCAGAGCCGCCTTGGCAGCGTCCAGCGTAGTGAAGCGCTCCACCCAAGCAAGCAGAAGTGGGGTATTCGCGGTGCCAAAGAGCTTGGTACCACATAGTTCTTCAGTTCCTTGCATAAACGCTAACAGACCGCCTAGTGCTATATCCACGTATCCAACGTTATCACCGCCGAAGAAGGGCTTCCCATTGGAGCATTCCTTGAGAGCCCCCTCTAGCACCTTCACCCCCGCTAATATTTGCTTTATCGCTTCAGTCTTATCCTCTTCCGTGTTGGCCGTGAACGCCACTTTCCACGGGATGACTAGCTGCATGCGCCAAACATCCTCATTAATCAGCTCACCGCATACATAGATGTGAAATCAACAACTCAAATGAGACACTATAAGAGTAAACCTTGTGGTCAATGTAGTCAACCCAAAACCGAGCAATGGCACGTTCGTAGGGGTCAGTTGGCAGGAGGGAGGGGCCGGTGCTGCCAAAGGCCTCGTTGATGTACTCTAGAATGACGACCGACTCACAGATTGGCTTGCCGTTGTGGATGAGCACGGGCACCTTCTTGTGCACCGGGTTGGACGCCAGGAGGAGGTCGCTCTTGTTGTTGAGGTCCTGCTCGATGTTCTCGTAGCTCAACCCCTTGAAGTGGAGCGCGAGTTTCACTCTGGAAGCCCAGGGGCTCCCCCATGTACTCAACAGCTTCAGTTCATCTTCGCCCGCCATTTTCTCCTCCCTTGCACGCTATGGGTGTCAGGGTGTGTGCTGCAGATTTGAGCTTTAATTTCCTTGTTATGTGTGTTTTGCTTGGTTTCTTACTAGAGCTAGTGGAGAGACTTGTATAGAGGTTGGGTGATGGTGTATGGAAGGCAAGAATGCATCATCCATGAGGCCAGTGCTAACGCCAAGGCTAATGATCCTCCACAATCACTTAGTTTAAGATATGCAAACATTGAATGGACTTTTTGTACAAAGCTTACCAACATAAGTGAGTCGTCACTTGCGGATTAGTTTAACTTTCATGTCAAGCTTCTCAAGACATTTTTTTAGAGGAAAGCCATCATGGCTAGCTTTATTAAATCAAATAACGCTTACATCATCTGCTAATAGTTGAGAAATAAGAGAGGGCGGTGAGTCCAACCACAAGTTTGGTGGATCAACACGGCCATTTTGCGCTAGCACATGAGCTACCTTATTAGAGTCCCAATTACAATGCTCTAAAACGACATTAGTCACTAGTCATGTCTTGGAGCTTCTCAAGACATTAGTCATGTCTTGGAGAAGAAGGTGAGAAAGTAAACGGATTATCAGAGTCCTGGACATCCCCTGCCGGTCGTCCTGCCGGACATGTCCCTTCCCAAATATCTCTGCAAAATATGAATTTGCAATTTGGGTGTTGATGCAAATTGCTGTATTATGAACATATGGTGCAACATAGGACATGCAAAAACATGTGACATCAAACAATTTGCCATGCCACATCCTAGTCAAACTTAAAGATGTTTGACTTGGGACAAACATTGAACTTCAAACATTTTGAATGAATTGGAGTAGCACATACTGTCAATGTAGATGAGAGTGGCAACGGAAACATGCAGACTTCAAATATGTGCAGCTCTCCGGATAGTCGATATGGTCCAACAAACAAAGTGAGGGTTTACAAGAATATAAGTTTTCCATCTCCGATTACGAAAAACGAGCACAACGGGCAAATTAATAAATCAATAGCAGTGTGCGAAGAAAAGCAACACAAGTTCACAGCAAATCAAGCACCTAATTAAATTAGTTAGCCCTATCAACCACAGTCCATACATCCATTCTGTACAATGTTTTCGACAAGGGACACCATCACTCCCATCACAACTCAATAGGGTACAGAGGAGCTACAACGACGATGCTGTACACGGTGAATCTAGAGCTACATTCATGGCGGCGAACGGAGCGAGCGCTCAAATAGATACATACACAGCCAGCCTACTGTCTTGTCTTGTGTGCTTTTCATAAGCAAGCAGCGAGTTTATCAGCTTTGCATAAGTTGCCCAACATCTCCCCGAGTTGCTCATACAAGTTTCTCTGCTCCTCGTATGTCAGGTTTCTTAAGATCTGGATCATGGCAAAAAAGAAGGTAGAATGTGGCTGGATGAGAACCAAGATGAGAAGGACAATAATAAGATCAAACGAAAACCAATCAGGTGCGATAGATACGGACCTGATCCAAGATTGCGTCAACAGAGAAATTGTGGGGGGAGATGAACGATTGGTGGTATATGTATGCAAAAACTGCCATAACCATCTGGGGAAAATGTACAAGAACAAATGTTATTTTAAGCTAAACTGCACAGGATATATATCGAATCATAAACACACTCATTCAACTTTGCAAGTCTTCTCAGTAATTTCCTCTTTACTCTAAACAATAAGTTTAGACATTTACATCAATAAGTTGGTTCACAAGTGAATTACTAACCACATGCTTCCTCATAAGAAGTAAGGTGGAAGTAGAACCAAATTGTTAAGGTATATGCATATATATGTTTCATAGCCAGCATGTAAATGTTCTTTGTGGTGACTTACTTGACAGTCCATTCGGTCAGTGATTCCACCATGCCCAGGTATACTGTCGCCAAAATCCTATAGAATTTGAAGATGTTAATGGAAGTGAAAACTGTATAATTTCCATACTTTAGTATTCCCAGAGACAGCAACGATAATGAAGCAGTACAGACCTTTATTTTAAAAGCCCTCTTGAAGCCACTTGCGAAAAATCCACCAAATGGTGCAATTATCGATGCGAACAAACCAAGGGCTAAAGCATGCCACTGCACGGGCATTACGAACACTTCTTTCCATGGAAACTGTCAAGAGACACAAGTAATCAGATAAAGTTCATGGCTAAAAGATCCATAAACTTCGTAAAGATGGTACAAAACAAGTAAGGAAACAACTAAGTAAAGTAAATAGATCAATTATCATGATGAAGTAGCATTAGTTCATCAAACAGGGGGGATTTGATGGATACGGAAAAAAGAATAATCTGTTGGTTCAGCTGAGCACTTGGTCACATGCAAATCACATGATTATGCTTGTCTTAACACTTTAAAGGACCAAAATGGGATAAACATCTTCATTGGTCATTCAAGCACTAGATTTCACCTTACCCAAAAGCCCCGTGGTTTTAATAAACATGGCACCTTACATGTTAAACTTCCCTGATGTAAATGCTGCTTGTCAGACACATCAGCAGCCACAACAAGTGCACTGTCATTAACCTTGGTTTCATATCGAGATAATTACTGTTGGGAGAATGACAGATACAGCTGAGGCCTATATGGACTGAGAAATAGCAAATACACGTGACAGACTTTTTCTTGATTGTCAAACACAGGATTGACTGTTTCCAATTATCAAGAGGAGTCTATACCATAGAATACCAGTAACAGCACTTCTAATCTTCAACTGACACAAGACTGCGATTAACTTCGTGGACACCAACTACTACCGCAGAGAACTCCATAACTCCTGAGAGACTAAACTCCATCTGGATGCAGGATCTCTGCATGTGACTGGCTGCTGCTGATCCTTCTATCTTTGCTGCTTCTATTGAGGCGCCAATCGCCATAGCCAAGGAATGGAGTCAACACCTCTGCTGATGTGCTCCACTTCCCTGTGGGCTGCTGCGACCAGTGTCAGGGTGGGCTCACAAGGAAGGGCAGTAGGAAGGAAGAGAAGAAACAGAGGAAAGAAGTTTCGAGACAACACGTAGTCCCACCATTGTTTTTGGTTATTTGCTGATTCTGCTGATTGGTTGACATGACGTACAAAACCACTTGCATGTCAAAACACCATACTAACCACGAAGGACGAAGCTAGAGTAAATTCACTCAAGGGGGGTGATGTGCCTTGTCTTGCTGAAGAGTGAGAGTTATCAACCAAACAGTTTCGGAGTCGAGGTTTGTTTTTTGGACTCAGGCAACGGTTGCGAGGGGAGGGGGCTTATAAATTTGAATTTTATGCTTATGCCAGCCTATATAGTAGAGAAAATAGTATTGAAACTAACAAATTGAAAAGGATATATTTTTTCTTACCCACTGTGGTGCCCAATCTCCCAGATAATAATGCTCTGGCTTAAACATAGGGCCAGGATCACACTGAAGCCACCCTGTTGACAGGTCCTGAAAATATTACCAAAATAAGAACTAAGAACAAATTCAACAGTACACCAATTTGCTAATCCAACTAATAGTCATATTCTGAAAGAGATAATAAGTTACCTTTCTTGGGCATGTAAACCACTGGGAGCGACCCATTACATTTGCTAACTGCCAAAGAAAATAAGTGAAAGTGAAAAATGCTATTATAAAGAATTACAAATGAAGCATCCAGAATCATTTTGTGCATCAAATTTGTAACATAAAGTATTATTTACAGATTCAACCCCTTGAAGGTACTAGTAATCTCTTGTAAGTACATAAATCAGGGCTTCATCTCACCAGGAAAGCAGAGATGATGGTTGTCACTGATGCACCAATAAAGCCTTCCCATGTTTTCTTTGGGGATAACTTAATCAATGGTGTTCTCCCGAGAAAGAACCCAAATAAATAGGCAGCAATGTCATTGATCACAATAAGTGAAGCAGGTAGAAGAAACCTGTACAAGCATAATAGCATTGAAGATGTATGGAGTTTGTCAGATGCACAGGCTAATATACCAATAGTTATTCGCTTAATTAACATGCATAGAACCAAATTAGACAATTTTTCAACAGTATATATTACTTATCGGTGTGCTATTGTCATAAAGTAGCTTAACTCAAGTCGGATAAAAGAAAAAACGGATATAGCAAGGCACAGATATCAAACAACAACATGCATAAATGTTTAGCAGTTAGAGTATAGGTGTTGCAGCCAGGACTCCTAAGTTTTTCTTCTTTTTTTTCTTTCTGGTGAGGACCTGGATGTTCTTACAGTGGTAGGTCAGACTTCTCGAACAAAATCGCAGATGGGTTAATATGGCCAATTCAGTAATATTACCACTGTAACTGAAGTAAGAACTGTAGGCTACAGCTTTTGTGAAGGAAGCACACTGGGTGGTTATCTGGGAAATTCCTATTAACTTGAAGATGTTCAGGACTTCATGGCACCAAATTTTTTTTACGGTTGTAGCAGAAATTAGGCATCTTGAAGTAACTTCAACCACTTCAGGTGCTTTTTAAACCAAGAAACTTCGATGTTTAAAATAGACCATAAATAGTGAAATATGAAAACAGGGCAGAAATGGATAAACATTTCACTCAAGTCAGCAAGTCAACATTGTAAAGAAAAGCACGCTAACAAGATAAATATATGGCTTACCAGAACATTCCTTCAAATATATTTGCCACCGTGAAAGAAGATTGTGCAAAAACTGTTAAAAGAATCATGTGTGTCCAGGCATACTGTTTGAACTGGTATTTGTATGTCTTTTTCTTCAGTGTCAAAATAAACCATACAAATCCTGGATCATGGGAATTATACATTACTTTTATGGCAGATATGAAATAGATATTAGCAAGACAAGACAAGCAGGTTACTAGAGGGAGGAATGTCTAAGCAAAACTCATGCAACCAAACAAATTGCAAAATCCAAAGACAACCAGCTTTTGCGTAACACATTGTGTCCTTCAGATTACTTGGGAGGCATGCATCACATAAACTTTCAGTTCCTAACATTCCTAAAACCTAATGCCCATCCAAAATAGGTCAAATGGTGGACAACCTCTGTTCGTTCAATTCAATCAATAAAAATTCCACTCTTAAGAGTTTGCATGAATAGTTGCTAATGCCACAGGTGCACTATCATTTACATTGACTGGAAAACCTATAACCATATAATAACCAAAGTAGCCAAGCAGACCATAAATGTCATGGACTGGTGACTGCTATATAATGGGTTAGGTCTTTACACATATTAGCATGTTCTGAAATATCTGAAGAAAATATTAAATTTCGAAGTGAATAATTACTAATTGACATTATGTATGCATTGCAAAACATAATGTTCCTTACCTGAAATATAAAGAAAATAGCAAATAAACATCTGATACTTTATTAGGCTGCTGACGAGCTTATACAACAAGTGATCTGAAGATACTGTGTTAACAAGCTCCCGACTAAGAAAGCGTCCATATGTAAACAACATTGCCGTGAAAAAGAAGTGCCTGCAAAGAAATGGCAGTAACAAATTATATATGCTTTTTGAAAAGCATTACAGTGGTGGCAGCTACATCATCAAGTTATTGGAAAATTTCCATTCAAAACAATAGTAGAATCAGAATGACTTGGCACCTACCAATTCAGGAGCCTGAACCCTGGCAGTTGTTTCTCTTCACTGGATTTTCTGAGTAGATTAAAAAGCTCTGTCGCCATGAATATTTGAATGACAACCACCATGGCCCAGATATAAAGATGGCCCATATAAACTAGGAATGCAAAGCCGCCAATCATCCACACAGTAGAATATGTACGGATAAGCATTGACTTGTACTTGTTCCGATCGCTGACAAGCAAAGTCTGTCCATCGGCTTTATTCCCATCTGTCGTAACCTGAAGAAACAAAAAAGATTAGCTGCAAAAAATAATTGTGGTTTTCAACATAAAACAGGTGGATTCTCTATCTTCGCAGCATGCTCCCATGTTAGTATACTCAACAAATACTCCATTAACCACAAAATAAAAATGAAATGAGTGGTTGTCAGGATATAACAGGTGGATACTGTATCTTTCCAGCATGCTCCCAAGTTGGCATACTCAACAAATACTCCATTAAGCCTGAAATAAGTGAACAACTGGTAACGTTTTGGTACAACTTTGTGCCTGCTCGGCTTCATGCTTTTTCCTAACATACGACAGCAGTACAGGGTTATGTTTCTTTCTGCATAGTACAAGCACCTTAAGTGGAGGTAGTTTCTCAAAATGTAGCTGGAAGATGTTTGTCGCATAGCCATCTTATTAATGACTAAATTTGGAAGAAAAAAACGATCAACAACTCTCACTTCTCTTGATAAGACGGACCATCACAGCGCTGAGAAACTATAGAGTTTGTGCATTTGCTAAACGACATGGAAAGCAAGCCAGAGTCAAAGGAACAAAATTCCAAGAGATAAATAACCAACCTCATTAGCGCGTCGACGGTTCCTAACACGCCCTACATTAGAAGCAGAGACATCGCTGGAGCTGCTCGGCTCCTTCTCCATTGCTGCTGTCGAGCCTGTAAACACGTCACAACATCAAGCCGTGTTAGACCAGATTGAGCCACAAAAGCGAATTCTCACAGCAAGCAGTAAAACACAGAGTATCACGCCGCTGCCAATCACCAGGTTGGCTCAATCACCGACAGCTTTACAAACAGATGATCCGCGGAACAGACAGACCGTGCGCCGCCGGCCGCTGATTGGAGCAAATTAAACTCTCAACTCTGAACAATAAGCTGGTGAGGTGATGGCTACAAGGAACTACTAGTATTAAGTAGTAACCCAGAAGAAAAGAGGAACCCAGCATTTGTGGAGCAGCCTCCTTGGCGTGGCGCGGCACGGCACGGCAAGCAAGCGGCTAGGGAGGGTCAGTCGTTGCCCCCACGCAATAAACAAGCAGCACGCAATAAGCAACATCGCTGTCTCACCGATTGGTGCTTCCCAACCGCTGACCTCCATCTAGCTAAGCTCCAAGCCTTGAATCAATCAACCAACCAACCAACAGAATTGAACAATCTAAGCACGCACCTGCCCCAGAAAGGCAGAATCTATGCAACATAGCAGGGAGCAGCGGCGGCGGCGGCGGCATTCAGGATCGCTATTCCCCACTTCCGGATTAAGTTGAGAAAAAATTAACAAGAAGAGCTCCGGAATACAGGGGAGCAGTGAGCTCCGGGCAGCATCGGCGCCGGGTTCCCCGCGGAACTGGCTGAAGGGGGCGGGGGTCCTGAGCTGAACTCACCGGGGAGGGGAGGGAGGCGGGTTCCCCGCGGGGAGCGGGGAGGGGAGGGCGCGGCCGGGGAGCGAGCCCCTCGAGCGGGCGGGCGAGGTCGCCGGAACCCTAGCTCGGCCCGGCGGCGGCGGCGGCGGCGGCGGCGGCGAGCCGAGCGGGGGCTGTGGGTTTGAGTGGGGGCGTGCGTGGCGATTGATTGTCGTGCGGCCGCGTGTGCGCGTGCGGGGTGGGGATTATTATTCTTCCCACTTTGCTTTGCTTCGCTTTGCGGACTTGTTTATGCAAAAGCTCGCTCGGTCGGTCGGCGCGGGGTGTGTGTGTGTAAGGTGCGCGTTTGGTTGCCCGAATGCAGCCCAATGAGGCCCGGTCTGTTTGGTTGCGTGGGCTGCATGCGGTTTGCGGCCCGCACGGACCTTAAAGCAGGCCGCAGCCTGGTCCGGCGGAAACTGCCGAATCGTTATTTTCTCGCGAGCCTGACTCGGCGCGGCCACGTGTGCAAGGGGGTTGGACGCCTCGGTTAGCGTGGGAGACGGGTTTTCTAATGTCGGCAGGCCGTCCTCCTCGACCTCCGGCGTGGCGATGAGCACGGGGCCGATGCCGCAGGCCGACGCCAGGGCCGGCTCCTCCTCTGCTCCGCCACCTCTGTCCTTCCTGCCGGGGTTTTCACCCCGGCCTCGATTCGCTGCGGTGAGTCAATCCCCTCAATGCTTGCTCGTAGATATAGATTAGGGAGTTATTTTCTTAGGCATGTGCTAGTAGTTAGTGGATTCGATTGGATTAGATAGGATTGGAGTAGATCCAATTGGATTTGATCCCAATCGAATCCAAGCGCACCGATCTATTCTTGGTTCCTACAGTGTGTGTCCTAGGATATTTTGTTTCTGCTACTGCTAGTGTGTCATAGGATCTGTCGTCGTGCTAGTTAGTTGTGTTCATGCTAGTAGTTTTGTTCATGCTAGGGTTTGTGTTGATTGCTATACGTGCATGTAGTTGGACTATTTTAAGATGATGCCAAATGCACATGGCTACACATGGGTGCTATTGGCACTTGCACTTGCTATTTTTAGATGTTTTCATGCTTAGGATAGTGCACTGATTAGTGGACTTGCCCAACAGCAAGTACCACTGATCAGTGCCATTTGGCCATGAGCAAATGGCACTGATCAGTGGCACTTGTTGTTGGGCAAGTGCCACTGATCAATGCACTTGCCCAACAGCAAGTAGATCAGTGCACTTGCCCAACATCAAGTGCCACTGATCATTGCCATTTGGCCATGAGAAAATGCCACTGATCAGTGGCACTTGCTGTTGGGCAAGTCCATTGATCAGTGGCATTTGCCCAACAGCAAGTGCCACTGATATGAGCAAATGCCACTAATCGGTGGCACTTGCTGTTGGGCAAGTCCACTGATCAGTGCCACTGGTCAGTGGCATTTGCTTGCTTGATTGATTGCTTTGTTTGATACTAATACTTGTCATGTTGCCTGACAAGATACTGGAGACTGACTGGGATGTGGCGGGTGGAGGAGCTCAGGTAATAGCCGGAGCTGAGCGCGCCGAGGATTTCATCCCCATGAACAGGTGGCTCGGGACAGTGGACCTGCCTGGCAGGTTCGCCTTCATGAGCCTGCCTCGTTCAAGGGGACGATCTCCGAGGAAGGGCCGCGAGGAGGGGGGCCGGGAGCCGCTGCGCTTCTACCAGCAGATCAAGGATCACATTTCTTAATGTATCTGGCCTGCAGGAAATCCCAATCAACAACTCTTAAAGAGGAATAAGTCACTGGCACTCCCAGATACTTCATGGGAAAGTGCCCAATTTGGTAATCAAAAATATCAGCATAGGTTTTAAGAATTTCATCACCCCCCCCCCTACACAGAGAATTTCACTTTTTTGAAAATTGATCTTAAGCCCAGATATGAGCTCAAAAATGTACAACAATAGTTTCATGTTGACAGCTTTATCTGGATCATGGTCAATACACAGGACTGTGTCATCTGCATA
Organism: Triticum aestivum; assembly: GCF_018294505.1. Lineage (NCBI taxonomy): Eukaryota > Viridiplantae > Streptophyta > Magnoliopsida > Poales > Poaceae > Triticum > Triticum aestivum. The sequence continues at coordinate 10,348,085 of NC_057795.1, read as the reverse complement.
TTACAGAATGGCCACTCCATTATCAATAGGGTTCGGGGCCAATCCAGTAATCAAATTATTTTTCTGAGCTTGCAAAACCATTTTGCATAAGCATTCAACCGCTATATTAAAGAAGAATGGTGACACAGGGTCGCCCTGCCTAACCCCCTTAAAACTCTTGAAGTATGGCCCCATGGTATTATTCAGCTTAACACTGACTGTACCATCAACCAAGATGCTTTTAATCCACTCACACCAAGTGGTACCAAAACCTCTCATCTCAAGACATTCCAGTAAAAAAATCCAAGTTCACCTTGTCATATGTTTTTTCAAAATCAAGCTTTATAGCAATCCCCACTTTCTTTTTGATGTAAGTATGGTGCAAAATTTCATGCAGGGATAACACCCCATCCATGATACTTCTATGTTTAATGAATGCATTCTGGTGCCTACTAAACAACTTATCAGCAAGAGGGATCACCCTGTTATCAAGTACCTTAGTGATCAGCTTATAGGGGCATCTAAGCAAGCATATAGGCCTAAACTGCTAGATCTTATTAGCACCACTAATATTGGGCAGCAGGGTTATAATGCCATAATTCAATCTACTGACATCAAGTTTCACCGCATGAAAAGAAACAAACAAACCCATTATATCATCTGAGGGAGTCCTGGATTAGGGGGTGTTCGGATAGCCGGACTACCATCATCAGCCGAACTATCATCGGCCGGACTATCATCATCGACCGGACTCCAAGACTATGAAGATACAAGATTGAAGACTTCGTCCCGTGTCCGGATGGGACTTTCCTTGGCGTGGAAGGCAAGCTTGGCGATACGGATACGTAGATCTCCTACCATTGTAACCGACTCTATGTAACCCTAGCCCTCTCCGGTGTCTATATAAACCGGATGGCTCTAGTCCGTAGGACACAACAACAACAACAACAACCATTACAATCATACCATAGGCTAGCTTCTAGGGTTTAGCCTCCTTGATCTCGTGGTAGATCCACTCTTGTAAACATCCACAATATCAATATCAATCAAGCAGGACGTAGGGTTTTACCTCCATCAAGAGGGCCCGAACCTGGGTAAAACATCGTGTCCCTTGTCTCCTGTTACCATCCGCCTAGACACACAGTTCGGGACCCCCTACCTGAGATCCCCCGGTTTTGACACCGACATTGGTGCTTTCATTGAGAGTTCCTCTGTGTCGTCATTGATAGGCTTGATGGCCTCTTCAATCGACAACGACGCAGTCCTGGGTGAGACTTTTCTCCCCGGACAGATCTTCGTATTCGGCGGCTTCGCACTGCGGGCCAACTCACTTGGCCATCTGGAGCAGATCGAAAGCTACGCCCCTGGCCGTCAGGTCAGGTTTGGAAGCCTAAACTTCACGGTCGATATCCGCGGGGACTTGATCTTCGATGGATCTGAGCCATAGCCGAGCGTGCCGCGCTGTCACGATGGGCATGACCTAACTCTGCCGCCGGACAGCACCCTGGAGGCCGCACACGAATCCGCTCCGACCCATAGTCCGGAGCCGATCGCTCAGATCGAGGACGGATGGCTGGACACCGCCTCGGGAGCTGCAACTTCTACGGCGATGGAGCCAAACACTTACCTTGTCCCGCATAAAGCTCATGACTCCGAGGTGCCGGACTCTCTGCCGGACTCCGAACCTCCTGCGCCCCTGCCAGTCGAATCCGATTGGGCGCCGATCATGGAATTCACCGCTGCGGACATCTTTCAGCACTCACCCTTCGGTGATATCTTAAATTCGCTGAAGCATCTCTCGCTATCCGGAGAGCCCTGGCCGAACTACGGCCAGGATGGTTGGGACGCGGACGACGAAGAAATTCAGAGCCCACCCACCACCCACTTCGTAGCCACCGTCGACGATCTAACCGACGTACTCGACTACGACTCCGAAGACATCGACGGTATGGACGACGATGCCGGAGACTATCAAGAACCAGTGCCTACAGGACACTGGAAGACCACCTCGTCATACGACATATACATGGTGGACACCCCAAAAGATGGGGACGGCGAAGAAGCAACAGAGGCCGATTCCTTAAAGAAACAGCCCAAGCGCCGACGTCAGCGGCGCCGCTCTAAATCCCGCCACAACAAGAATGGAGATTCCAGCACAGGAGATAATAACACCCCAGAAAGTGCCGAAGACAACCCCCTCCAGCACGATCCAGCGCAGGAGGAGGCAGAAGCAAGCCCTCACGAGAGGGCGGCAGACGAAGAGGTCGAGGATGATAATTACTTACCTCCCTCCGGAGACAAGGCAAGCCTCGAAGACGACGAATTAGTCGTGCCTGAGGATCCCGTCGAACAAGAGCGTTTCAGACGCAGGCTAATGGCCACGGCAAACAGCCTAAAGAAAAAGTAGCAACATCTTCAAGCTGATCGAGACCTACTGGCCGACAGATGGACCGAGGTCCTCGCCGCCGAAGAGTATGAACTCGAACGCCCCTCCAAAAGTTACCCAAAATGCAAGTTGCTCCCCCGACTAGAGGAGAAAGCGTACAAACCTGCATCACCAGCGCACAATACGGTAGACCGACCACCTCGTGGCCGCGACAGAGAGGCGTGCAAGCCCTCTACCAAAACCGTACCCCGACATCGCTCAAAAAGCATGAAGCCACGGGGGAACGCGCCGGACTTGCGGGATATATTGGAGGACAAGGCAAGACAATCCAGATCTATCTATGGATCACGTGGGCGCCCCAAGACCCACGACGAATACCGTCGCGCCGGATACAACTACTCCGGCCGGGCCGAACACAGCAGACAACGCTCTCTCGAGCTACGTCGCGATATTGCTCAATACAGAGGCGCCGCGCACCCACTATGCTTCACTGACGAAGTAATGGATCATAAAATCCCTGAAGGGTTTAAACCCGTTAATATCGAATCCTACGATGGCACAACAGACCCCGCGGTTTGGATTGAGGATTATCTCCTCCATATACATATGGCCCGCGGCGACGATCTTCACGCCATCAAATATCTCCCGCTCAAGCTTAAAGGACCAGCTCGGCATTGGCTTAACAGCCTGCCCGCAGAGTCAATTGGATGCTGGGAAGACCTGGAATCCGCATTCCTCGACAACTTCCAGGGCACGTATGTGCGACCACTAGATGCAGATGACCTAAGCCACATAATCCAGCAGCCAGACGAATCGGCCAGGCAATTCTGGACACGGTTCTTAACAAAGAAAAATCAAATCGTCGACTGTCCGGATGCAGAGGCCCTCGCTGCCTTCAAACATAACATCCGCGACGAGTGGCTGGCCCGGCACCTAGGACAGGAAAAGCCAAAATCCATGGCAGCCCTCACATCACTCATGACCCGCTTCTGTGCGGGAGAGGATAGCTGGCTAGCTCGCAGCAACAACCTCAGTAAAAACGTTGGCAGTCCGGATACCAAGGACCGCAATGGCAGGTCGCGTCAAAACAAAAACAAATGCCGCATTAATGGCGACAGCAATGAGGATACGGTAGTCAACGCCGGATTCCGAGGCTCCAAGCCCGGTCAACGAAAGAAGCCATTCAAAAGAACCACTCTGGGCCCGTCCAATTTGGACCGAATACTCGACCGCTCCTGTCAAATACATGGAACCCCCGAAAAGCCAGCTAACCACACCAACAGAGATTGTTGGGTATTCAAGCAGGCAGGCAAATTAATCGCCGAAAACAATGACAAGGGGCTACACAGCGATGACGAGGAAGAGACCCGGCCGCCGAACAACAGAGGACAAAAGGGATTCCCCCCTCAAGTTCGGACGGTAAACATGATATACGCAACGCATATACCCAAGAGGGAGCGGAAGCGTGCACTAAGGGACGTATACGCAATGGAGCCAGTCGCCCCAAAATTCAACCCATGGTCCTCTTGCCCGATCACTTTCGATCGAAGAGACCATCCGACCAGTATCCGCCATGGCGGATTCGCCGCATTGGTTTTAGACCCAATCGTCGATGGATTTCACCTCACAAGAGTCCTGAGGGACGGCGGTAGTAGCCTGAACCTGCTTTATCAGGATACAGTGCGCAAGATGGGCATAAACCCTTCAAGGATTAAACCTACAAAGACAATCTTCAAAGGCGTCATACCAGGTGTCGAGGCCAGTTGTACAGGCTCAGTTACACTGGAAGTGGTCTTCGGATCCCCGGATAATTTCCGAAGCGAGGAGCTAATCTTCGACATAGTCCCATTCTGCAGTGGCTATCACGCTCTGCTCGGACGAACCGCGTTCGCAAAATTCAACGCGGTGCCGCATTATGCATACCTTAAGCTCAAGATGCCAGGCCCTCATGGAGTCATCACGGTCAATGGAAACACGGAACGCTCCCTCCGAACGGAGGAACATACAGCGGCTCTCGCGGCAGAAGTACAGAGCAGCCTTTTAAGGCAATTTTCGAGTCCGGCCGTTAAGCGACCGGACACGGCCAAACGGGCCCGGAGCAACATCAACCAAGACCACCTGGCACGTTCCGAGCACGCGTAGCAATGCAGCCTCAACCCCAGCCCTCGCACAATTGTAAGACAAACTCTCCGCGTACATAATTACGCCCTGGAGATACCATGGGCATAGGGGGAGAGGCACAACCACAACAGACCCAGAGTGCGGTTCGACCACACCAGGGGCTCCCAAGTGTGTCGCTCTTTTTATCTTTTTATTTCTCTGTTTTTTATACAGAACTCTGTCCGGCGGCGAACCTGCCGAACTCATGATGCAACAGCCAGGGAGGGACAAAGGCTGCGACGAACACTCAGGTGGTCTCCATTACGAGCATTAAATTTGTTAAATACATCATTCCGCGGCCTACCCCTGGAGGGAGACGCCTTTAATTCGTCCAATCCCTTGTTTTCCGCACTATTTGTATCATTCCGCACTCATAGCATATCTTCTCGAATAAAATGCAGCACTTTTTGCCCATAATTGCATTACCTTATATACATATGTTCATTTACGACATGTTGCATCCGTACATTTTGGTACGGCCAAATACACCAGGGGCTTATGTTCCCCGCATTATGGTGTGATAAAGTCTGAACACTTTCACAAGTGCGGCACCCCGAACTTATAGCATTATATGAATCGGCTCCGAATCATGTCTTGGGTCAATAGTTGGGTTTGCCCGGCTCCCAGGTTTGGCACCTTACGTTTCCGTTCTATCGGCTAAGGTAGCACTGGGAGAACCACTGCGATTGCGCCCCGGTTGAGCCGGGTTAACGCCTCAGTGGAGAAAGCTAAAACTGACTGTCATGATAAGGCGAGAGACTGGTCGCTGTTCGAGAGGTCTTTTCGGGTCCTTAAAGACCTACGCCGCTTCGAGCGAAGTACCGGATAATGTCCGACGAAGGCGTGGATAGCGCCCCGAATTCGGTCTTCCGAATACTAGGGGCTTCGCCGAAATTTAAAATTATAGAATTCTATGGCTAAGTGAGAGTGTTCAAGCACTATAAGTCCGGTTGCCTTGTTCGTTGTGTTGAGCGCCTCCCTAGATGGACCCAAAAATGGGAACAAGAGTGCTCAAGTTTATCCCGAACACCCCAGCACTCGTGGCATGGGGGCTGAAGCCGACGACTTGCCATCTCTCAAATTTAATAAACGGCCGCACATAAGGTAATATTTTAAATTAACAAGCGTTGCTTAGCGCATATGAACAAAGTTTTCAGCGCATAGGATAACACATTGCGAATTTACTCAATAATTACATCCCTGGGGCACTCATCCGCAATCTTGCGGGCACCCTCCAGGACAGTCTTATAGTACATCTTGGGAGTACGATATTCCTTGCCCGCTGGTGGCGCGTCAGTGATTAGCTTCTCCGCATCCAGCTTGCCCCAATGCACCTTTGCGCGGGCAAGGGCCCGACGAGCACCTTCAATACAGGCGGAGCGCTTGATAACCTCCACCCAGGGGCACGCATCCACCAACCGTCGCACGAGGCCGAAGTAGCTCCCAGGCATGGCCTCTCCAGGCCACAGCCGGACTATGAGGCCCTTCATGGCCTGCTCGGCCACCTTGTGGAGCTCGACCAGCTACTTCAGCTGGTCGCTAGGGGGCACCGGATGGCCGGTCTCAGCATACTGAGACCAGAAGACCTTCTCCGTTGAGCTCCCCTCCTCGGCTCGGTAGAATGTGGCGGCATCAGACACGCTGCACGGCAGATCTGCAAACGCCCCTGGAGAGCTCTGAATTTGGGTAAGTAACACGTAATTTACATTCACATGCTTGCTTTGCATGAAAAATGCCTTACCCGCCGCTATCTTCCTCACCAACTCAATCTCCTGAAGGGACTTATGGGCATCGGCCTTGGCAGTTTTGGCACTTTCGAGAGCCGAGGCAAGCTCGAACTCTCGAGTCTTTGAGTCACGCTCCAAACTCTCATGCTTTTCCATGAGAGCCTGGAGCTCTTGCCGAACCACCGCCACCCGCGCCTCCTGCTTTTCTCGCTCTTCCCGTTCCGCGGCCGCATTGCGTTCGGCCGCGGACACGGCCTCCTTCAGGGTCGCCACCTCGTTCGTGGCCCCTGCAGTACCCATGTTATCCTTGTTATTTTTTTGTTGCAACCTAAATCCTTTTCTGTAAGGTACAAGTTCAAAGTGGTGTTACTCACCTTCTTTGTCCTGGAGCTGCTTCTTGGCGCGGCCGAGCTCTTGCTCGGACCGCTCGAGCTCCTGCTTCAAAGCACCGACCTCCGCAGTCAGTGCGGCAGAGGTCAGCAGCGCAGCCTGCAACCCATATTGACATAATTTTTTAGCAACCCTGCGTATATCTTCTTTTTTTTTTCAGATCCTTAGTCCGGCTTTTCTTTCTGAACACCGAACCAAGCATCAGGGGCTACTGTCTATGCGGTATTACATTGCATATTTTTATCTTCTTACCTCAAAGCCTGATAGAAGGCTACTGCAGGCTTCGGTCAGCCCGCTCTTGGCGAGCTGTACCTTCTAAATCACCGCACTCATAATAGTGTGGTGTTCTTCCTCGATGGAAGCGCTCTGCAGCGCCTCCAACAAATTGTCCGGCGCCTCCGGTTGGACGGAAGCTGCCGGCGTTACGGTATTGCCCTTCGTGCGAAGGGGCCGCCGGCCGGACTCCGGAGCCACTGCGGGTTCTGATGTGGAGTCCGGCGCAAAGTCCGGGAGGCCGCCTTGTGGCGCCTCCGGAGCCTCCCCCTGATGGGTCCCTTCTTGGGATCCCACCTCGGCGTCCTCGGTGTCGCGAGGGGTGGAGGCGGTCGGGATGGAGTCTACATCCGACGGAGCCAACGACCCGCTCGATGAAGCGGGGAGATCATCATTGGCCGGACTACAGGCAGCATGCGGCATCAGAATGACACTATGTGACACAGAAATAGAAATTATAAATCACTCAAGAATCCGGATACTTACGATCTCGCTGGAGGCCTGGCCCTTGAAGGCCATTCTTCCTTGCCGACGTTGATGTTGGCGGAGCTGTCCGGGGGAATAGTCCTTCCCCTCTTGGACCCTTCGGCCTCCTCTGTTGGGGAAGCCTTCCTCTTCCTCTCTCCCTCCTCTGGGAGAGAGTCCTCTTTCTCCTCCTCATTTTCGGGGGAGGAGTCCGCCCCGGAGTCGTCGGACACCTAAAAACGGGAACTCTTTCGAGCACCCGTGGCCTCCTTCTTGGCCTTCTTCTCCGGCACCACGTGCGGTGCCGGAACCAGCAGCCTCGCTAGACGGGCGTCCACTGGGTTTTCTGGCATAGGAGCCGGGCAGATGATCTGCTCCGCCTTCCTCATCCAGTCCTGTCAAAGGAAAAGGGGAAATTAAAGCCCGCATAGAGTCAAACTATGAAAAGCAAGTGTCCTGTAAAGGGGTAGAATCACCTACCTCGTCGGCTTGGCGCTGTGAGCGAAATCCGCGATCTTCAGTCGAGGATGCGGGGGCTTCGGCGCCCTTAAATAGCACCCTCCAGGTGCCTTCGTACGTCATGTTGAAGAGCCCGCTCAGCGCCTGGTGCTGTTCCGGATCGAACTCCCACAGATTGAATGCCCGCTCTTGGCATGGGAGAATCCGGCGGACGAGCATGACTTGGACCACGTTAACCAGCCTGAGCTTCTTCATCAGCTTCTGGATACAGGCTTGGAGTCCCGTCAGCTCCTCCGAACTATCCCACAACAAGCCCTTCTCTTTCCAGGAGGTGAGCTACGTGGGGATACCAGATCTGAACTCGGGGGCCGCCGCCCACGTAGGGTCGCGCGGCTCGGTGATATAGAACCACCCCGATTGCCACCCCTTGACGGATTCCACGAAGGCCCCTTCGAACCAAAGGACATTGGGCATCTTGCCCAACATGGCGCCTCCGCACTCCGCTTGAGTGCCCTTCACTACCTTCGGCTTGACATTGAAGGTCTTGAGCCACAAGCCGAAGTGGGGCTGGATGCAGAGGAAGGCCTCGCACACGATGATAAACGCCGAGATGTTGAGGATGAAGTTCGGCGCCAGATCATGGAAATCCAGGCCGTAGTAGAACATGAGCCCCCGGACAAAGGGGTGAAGTGGAAAGCCTAGTCCGCGGAGGAAGTGGGGAAGAAAAACGACCCTCTCATGGGGCCTGGGGGTAGGGATGAGCTGCCCCTCGTCGGGCAGCCGGTGCGCGATGTCGCCGGACAGGTAGCTGGCGCTGCGCAGTCTTTCGATGTGCTCCTCCGTAACGGAGGAGGTCATCCACTTGCCTCCCGCTCCAGACATGACTGGGGAAGGTTGAGACGAGATGTGCGGGCTTGGGCGCTGGAGCTCGAGTGCGCGGAGATGGATAAGCAAAGGAGGAAGAAGGCATAGGTGAAAAGGTGAATCCTTATTCCTTATATGGGCGGGCGAAGTCTACGCGGCCCCCACCGGCCTGGTAAAACTCGCTTATCCCCCAAGCGTCACCATCAATGGCGCGGTTGGGTTACCCACGTCCGTATTGATGAGAATCCTGGATTAAGGGGGAACATGATCTCTGCTTCGACAAGACGTGCCAAGGAGACCGCTTCGCTAAATGCGCTGAGGTGGTAGAGTAAAAAACGATTCAAGTAATGGCTTGGTAGTGGCGTGACGTCATGCCGCAAAAAACGTCAGCAGATTGAACTTGTGTATATATTATTCTCTCTACGGTGGAATGTGGAATTTATTTTGCAGAGCCGGACACTATCCTGGTGTTCACAATCTTCTATCATTCGGAGGAGGAACCCGCCTTGCAATGCCAAGCAATATACATGCCGGACTTATCGTCATTGAAGCCTGGTTCAGGGGCTACTGAGGGAGTCCTGGATTAGGGAGTGTCTGGATAGCCGGACTACCATCATCAGCCGAACTATCATCGACCGGACTCCAAGACTATGAAGATACAAGATTGAAGACTTCGTCCCGTGTCCGGATGGGACTTTCCTTGGCGTGGAAGGCAAGCTTGGCGATACGGATACGTAGATCTCCTACCATTGTAACCAACTCTATGTAACCCTAGCCCTCTCCGGTGTCTATATAAACCGGATGGCTCTAGTCCGTAGGACACAACAACAACAACAACAACCATTACAATCATACCATAGGCTAGCTTCTAGGGTTTAGCCTCCTTGATCTCGTGGTAGATCCACTCTTGTAAACATCCACAATATCAATATCAATCAAGCAGGACGTAGGGTTTTACCTCCATCAAGAGGGCCCGAACCTGGGTAAAACATCGTGTCCCTTGTCTCCTGTTACCATCCGCCTAGACGCACAGTTCGGGACCCCCTACCCGAGATCCGCCCGTTTTGACACCGACATCATCCTTCACAAAATCCCAACAGTGCTAATAAAATTCAGCAGGGATATTGTCCGGGCCCAGAGCCCTATTACTTTTCATAGAAAACAAAGCTTTCTTTTACTTCTTCTTCTGTAAAAGGTTTATTAAGAATATCATTATCTAATTCATCGAGCTTCTCTTCTTCTCCCCAGACACTAGGGTCTAGATGAAACATGTTCTCTTGAGCTGGACCAAAAAGATTTTTATAAAAATCAGTAGCATGTTCCAGGAGTTTCACGATCCCCTCAATCACCGTGCTCCCAACATTTAGAGAGTGGATTGTGTTCCTCCGCTTATTACCATTAGCAATCTTTTGGTAATAAGCGGTATTACGATTCCCCCCTAAAAGCCATCTTCCATTGGATTGTTGCAACAGAAACAATTCCTCATTAATAAGTATTTCATTCAACTCCACAAGTAAATCAGTTTTCCTACAAAAACTTTCCTGGTCAATACATCCTCCCTCTTCTAGCTTCTCAATAGAAGCAAGTTCATCTCTAATCTCATGCTTCCTTTTCTTCTCATGACTGAATTGACCCCCATCCTTTAAAAAAAATTCTTGAACTGAGTTTGATATTCAAAATATCAATAGGGTCGGTAGCATTCACATACTGTTTCCATATTTTATCAACAAGAGGGATAAAATCCTCAGATTTCAGCCATCTCAATTCAAACCTGAATTCTCTTTTTTGTGGAGCTCTGACAACATGGTTATCAGAGTACAATAAGAGAGCATTATGGTCAGACACCTCCCTAACAAGTTGTTTCATATTAACAAGAGGAAACATATCCTCCCAATCGTTGCTCATTAGAACGCGATCTAGTTTCTCTAAAGTAGGATGAGCCTGATTATTCGACCAAGTATATGCCCCCCCCACTCATATGTATTTCATTCAAGCACATAGTATTAATGATCGAGTTAAATAGATCAGAGTGGGATGAGCGATGCCATCGTTTTTTTTCTCACTACTATGTCTGAGGATATTGAAATCAACTCCGATTAATAATGGTGTTTGAATATGACAGCAGAAATCTGCAACACTGAGAAACTCATTTTTATCACACTCATGGGCTGCTCCGTAAACAGTACAAAGGGTCCAAATTTTCTTCATATTGATATCATACAATGATGCCTGAAGAATAGACCTACCTTTCCTCCAGGCAATTACTTCAAACTTGTCCTTTCTAACACCACATAAAATGCCCCCAGCTTTGTCAATAGAAGGAATCCACTCCCACTCAAACAATTTATGAGGGTCGAGCTTTCTGAAATAGCTTTCCAGAAAATTCTTTTTAAAGTTTCTTGTAAACATAAGAAATCAAGGGAATGGTCACTAATGATATGGGATAGGCAGGTTTTCATCCCTTTTTTACCTGCCCCCCGACAATTCCAAAAGAGACCTATCATTTAATTTTCTTCCCTCTCCTCCCCCCTCTGGTGGCCTTGTTATTATGGGTAGGGCTGCCAGGTTGTTTTCTTCCAGCAAGATTTTGACTTCTTGTAGTGGGTCTAGAGATAGCCACTTGCACCCTAGGTCTTTTTTTTCTAGACCGAACTACAGTAAAGGACTCATCCATATCCTCATCTCTATCACCCCACTCAGTGAACACAAGGGTTTGATCTCCTTTCCAATCAGTGATATACATCACTTCCTCTTCTATCCTCACACTTTGTTCCCCCTCATTTTTGTAATTCTCTCTCCTGACAATTTCTAGTTCTCTAATGATGTCCACATTGGAAAAAATATTGTCAGGAATAGCAACCCCCATTTTTGAGGATCTAATCATAAGCTCAGGATTAGATAATGCATCAAAAGAATTATGGTTTGTGGAGTTACCTTCCAGATTTCTCTTCTTAGAAATAGCCACAACTTTTTCTTGCATCCTTCCCTCCATATTCTGCATATTCCTCAAGCTGAATCTCTGAACCTCTTCAGATACAAGAGGATGAGTAGGGATCACCTCCCCCACATCCTCAGAGGAAGAGTCAAGATATTGTACCATGTATTCGGAGTTCCCCATCTTGGAAATCTCCTCTCCATCCATTTCCATAACCTATTCACATTCCACATTTTCATTTAAATGAACCATGTTTTCATGAGGCATGACAGCGTCACCAGTGTTGGGGAACGTTGCAGAAAATAAAAAAATTCTACGCTTCACCAAGATCAATCTATGGAGTCCATCTAGCAACGAGAGAGAGGAGTGCATCTACATACCCTTGTAGATCGCGAGCGGAAGCGTTCAAGAGAACGGGGTTGAGGGAGTCGTACTCGTCGTGATCCAAATCACCGATGATCCTAGTGCTGAACGGACAGCACCTCCGCGTTCAACACACGTACGGTTGGGAAGACGTCTCCTCCTTCTTGATCCAGCAAGGGGGGAGGGGAAGTTGATGAAGATCCAGCAGCACGACGGCGTGGTGGTGGATGCAGCAGCGATCTCGGCAGGGCTTCGCCAAGCTCTACGAGAGGGAGAGGTGTTGCAGAGGGAGAGGGAGGCGCCAGGAGCATGGGTGTGGCTGCCCTCCCTCCCCTCTTTATATAGGCCCCCTAGGGGGGGGGCCTAGGAGATCCAATCTCCAAGGGGGCGGCTGCCAGGGGAAAACTTGCCCCCCAAGCCAGGTGAAGGCGCCCCCACCCCTAGGGTTTCCAACCCTAGGCGCAGGGGGGCCCAAGGGGGGGTGCACCAGCCCACCAGGGGCTGGTTCCCCTCCCACTTCAGCACATGGGGCCCTCCGGGATAGGTGGCCCCACCCGGTGGACCCCCGGGACCCTTCCGGTGGTCCCGGTACAATACCGGTGACTCCCGAAACTTTCCCGATGGCCGAAACCTGAGTTCCTATATATAATTCTTCACCTCCGGACCATTCTGGAACTCCTCGTGACGTCCGGGATATCATCCGAGACTCCGAACAACTTTCGGGTTACTGCATACTAATATCTCTACAACCCTAGCGTCACCGAACCTTAAGTGTGTAGACCCTACGGGTTCGGGAGACACGCAGACATGACCGAGATGACTCTCCGGTCAATAACCAACAGCGGGATCTGGATACCCATGTTGGCTCCCACATGCTCCTTGATGATCTCATCGGATGAACCACGATGTCAAGGATTCAATCAATCCCGTATACAATTCCCTTTGTCAATCGGTACGTTACTTGCCCGAGATTCGATCGTCGGTATCCCAATACCTCGTTTAATCTCGTTACCGGCAAGTCACTTTACTCGCACCGTAGTGCATGATCCCGTGACCAGACACTTGGTCACATTGAGCTCATTACGATGATGCATTACCGAGCAGGCCCAGAGATACCTCTCCGTCATACGGAGTGACAAATCCTAGTCTCGATTCGTGCCAACCCAACAGACACTTTCGGAGATACCTGTAGTGTACCTTTATAGTCACCCAGTTACATTGTGACGTTTGGCACACCCAAAGCACTCCTACTGTATCTGGGAGTTGCACAATCTCATGGTCTAAGGAAATGATACTTGACATTTGGAAAAGCTCTAGCAAAAACGAACTACACGATCTTTGAGCTATGCTTAGGATTGGGTCTTGTCCATCACATCATTCTCCTAATGATGTGATCCCGTTATCAATGACATCCAATGTCCATAGTCAGGAAACCATGACTATCTGTTGATCAACGAGCTAGTCAACTAGAGGCTCACTAGGGACACGTTGTGGTCTATGTATTCACACGTGTATTACGATTTCCGGATAACACAATTATAGCATGAATAATAGACAATTATCATGAACAAAGAAATATAATAATAACCATTTTATTATTGCCTCTAGGGCATATTTACAACAGTCTCCCACTTGCACTAGAGTCAATAATCTAGTTACATTGTGATGAATCGAACACCCATAGAGTTCTGGTGTTGATCATGTTTTGCTCTAGGGAGAGGTTTAGTCAACGGATCTACTACATTCAGGTTTGTATGTACTTTACAAATATCTATGTCTCTGAGGGAGTCTCGGACTAGGGGGTGTCCGGATAGCCGAACTACCATCATCGGCCAGACTCCAAGACTATGAAGATACAAGATTGAAGACTTCGTCCCGTGCCGGATGGGACTTTCCTTGGCATGGAAGGCAAGCTTGGCAATACGGATATGTAGATCTCCTACCATTGTAACCGACTCTGTGTAACCCTAGCCCTCTCCGGTGTCTATATAAACCGGATGGCTTTAGTCCATAGGACGAACAACAATCATACCATAGGCTAGCTTCTAGGGTTCAGCCTCCTTGATCTCGTGGTAGATCTACTCTTGTAACCCACATCATCAATATTAATCAAGCAGGACATAGGGTTTTACCTCCATCAAGAGGGCCCGAACCTGGGAAAAAACATCGTGTCCCTCGTCTCCTGTTACCATCCGCCTAGACGCACAGTTCGGGACCCCCTACCCGAGATCCGCTGGTTTTGACACTGATAGTCTCCATCTTGAACATTTTCACGAATGGAGTTGAAGCGACGCTTGATGTGCCTGGTCTTCTTGAAAAACCTGGGCAAGTGCAAGAGCTCCAGTGTTGTCACAGAAGAGTGTGACCGGCCCCGATGCATTGGGTATGACTCCTAGGTCGGTGATGAACTCCTTCACCCAGATTGCTTCATGCGCTGCCTCCGAGGCTGCCCTGTACTCTGCTTCACATGTAGATCCTGCCACGACGCTTTGCTTGCAACTGCACCAGCTTACTGGCCCACCATTCAAAATATACACGTATCCGGTTTGTGACTTAGAGTCATCCAGATCTGTGTCGAAGCTAGCATCGACGTAACCCTTTACGACGAGCTCTTCGTCACCTCCATAAACGAGAAACATATCCTTAGTTCTTTTCAGGTACTTTAGGATGTTCTTGACCGCTGTCCAGTGTTCCATGCTGGGATTACTTTGGTACCTTCCTACCAAACTTACGGCAAGGTTTACATCAGGTCTGGTACACAACATGGCATACATAATAGACCCTATAGCTGAAGCATAGGGGATGACACTCATATTTTCTCTATCTTCTGCCGTGGTCGGGCATTGAGCTGAGCTCAATTTCACACCTTGCAACACAGGCAAGAACCCCTTCTTAGACTGATCCATATTGAACTTCTTCAATATCTTATCAAGGTATGTGCTTTGTGAAAGACCTATGAGGCGTCTTGATCTATCCCTATAGATCTTGATGCCTAGTATGTAAGCAACTTCTCCAAGGTCCTGCATTGAAAAACACTTATTCAAGTAGGCCTTAATGCTGTCCAAAAGTTCTATATCATTTCCCATCAAAAGTATGTCATCTACATATAATATGAGAAATGCTACAGAGCTCCCACTCACTTTCTTGTAAACGCAGGCTTCTCCATAAGTCTGCATAAACCCAAACGCTTTGATCATCTCATCAAAGCGAATGTTCCAACTCCGAGATGCTTGCACCAGCCCATAAATGGATCGCTGGAGTTTGCATACCTTGTTAGCATTCTCAGGGTCGACAAAACCTTCCGGCTGCATCATATACATATCTTCCTTAAGATGGCCGTTAAGGAATGTCGTTTTGACGTCCATTTGCCATATCTCATAATCATAGTATGCGACAATTGCTAACATGATTCGGACAGACTTTAGCTTCGCTACGGGAGAGAATGTCTCATCGTAGTCAACCCCTTGAACTTGTCGATAACCCTTAGCGACAAGTCGAGCTTTATAGATGGTAACATTACCATCCGTGTCCGTCTTCTTCTTAAAGATCCATTTGTTTTCTATTGCTCGCCGATCATCGGGCAAGTCTGTCAAAGTCCATACTTCATTTTCATACATGGATCCTATCTCGGATTGCATGGCTTCAAGCCATTTGTTGGAATCTGGGCCTGCCATCGCTTCTTCATAGTTCGAAGGTTCACCGTTGTCTAACAACATGATTTCCAGGACAGGGTTGCCATACCACTTTGGTGTGGAACGTGTCCTTGTGGACCTATGAAGTTCAGTAGTAACTTGATCCAAAGTGCCTTGATCATCATCATTGACTTCATCTTCAGTTGGTGCTGGCACCACAGGAACATCTTCCTGAGCTGCGCTACTTACCGGTTCAAGAGGTAGTACTTCATCAAGTTCCACTTTCCTCCCACTTACTTCTCTCGAGAGAAACTCTTTCTCCAGAAAGGACCCATTCTTGGCAACAAAGATCTTGCCTTCGGATCTGAGGTAGAAGGTATACCCAATGGTTTCCTTAGGGTATCCTATGAAGACGCATTTTTCCGACTTGGGTTCGAGCTTTTCAGGTTGATGTTTCTTGACATAAGCATCGCATCCCCAAACTTTTAGAAACGACAGCTTAGGTTTCTTCCCAAACCATAATTCATACGGTGTCCTCTCAACGGATTTAGACGGTGCCCTATTTAAAGTGAATGGAGCTGTCTCTAGAGCGTATCCCCAAAAAGATAGCGGTAAATCGGTAAGAGACATCATAGATCGCACCATATCCAATAAAGTGCGATTATGACGTTCGGACACACCATTACGCTGAGGTGTTCCAGGCGGCGTGAGTTGTGAAACGATTCCACATTTCCTTAAGTGCGTACCAAATTCGTGACTTAAATATTCTCCTCCACGATCTGATCGTAAGAACTTTATCTTTCGGTCATGTTCATTCTCTACCTCATTCTGAAATTCCTTGAACTTTTCAAAGGTCTCAGACTTGTGTTTCATCAAGTAGACATACCCATATCTACTCAAGTTGTCAGTGAGAGTGAGAACATAATGATATCCTCCGCGAGCCTCAATGCTCATTGGACCGCACACATCAGTATGTATGATTTCCAATAAGTTGGTTGCTCACTCCATTGTTCCGGAGAACGGAGTCTTGGTCATTTTGCCCATGAGGCATGGTTCGCATGTGTCAAATGATTCATAATCGAGAGACTCTAAAAGTCCATCAACATGGAGCTTCTTCATGCGCTTGACACCAATGTGACCAAGGCGGCAGTGCCACAAGTATGTGGGACTATCATTATGAACTTTACATCTTTTGGTATTCACACTATGAATATGTGTAACATCACGTTCGAGATTCATTAAGAATAAACCATTAACCATCGGGGCATGACCACAAAACATATCTCTCATATAAATAGAACAACCATTATTCTCGGATTTAAATGAGTAGCCATCTCGTATTAAACGAGATCCAGATACAATGTTCATGCTCAAAGCTAGCACTAAATAACAATTATTGAGGTTTAAAACTAATCCCGTAGGTAAATGTAGAGGTAGCGTGCCGACGGCGATCACATCGACCTTGGAACCATTCCCGACGCGCATCGTCACCTCGTCCTTCGCCAGTTTCCGCTTATTCCGCAGCTCCTACTTTGAGTTACAAATATGAGCAACCGCACCGGTATCAAATACCCAGGAGCTACTACGAGTACTGGTAAGGTACACATCAATTACATGTATATCACATATACCTTTGGTGTTGCCGGCCTTCTTGTCCGCTAAGTATTTGGGGCAGTTCCACTTCCAGTGTCCGCTTCCCTTGCAATAAAAGCACTCAGTCTCAGGCTTGGGTCCATTCTTTGGCTTCTTCCCGGCAACTGGCTTAACGGGCGCGGCAACTCCCTTGCCGTCCTTCTTGAAGTTCTTCTTACCCTTGCCTTTCTTGAACTTAGTGGTTTTATTCACCATCAACACCTGATGTTCCTTCTTGATCTCTACCTCCGCTGATTTCAGCATTGAATACACCTCAGGAATGGTCTTTTCCATCCCCTGCATATTGAAGTTCATCACAAAGCTCTTGTAGCTCGGTGGAAGCGACTGAAGGATTCTGTCAATAACTGCGTCATCCGGGAGATTAACTCCCAGCTGAGTCAAGCGGTTGTGCAACCCAGACATTTTGAGTATGTGCTCACCGACAGAACTATTTTCCTCCATCTTACAACTTAAGAACTTGTCAGAGACTTCATATCTCTTGACCCGGGCATGAGCTTGGAAAACCATTTTTAGCTCTTCGAACATCTCATGTGCTCTGTGTTGCTCAAAACGCTTTTGGAGCCCCGGTTCTAAACTGTAAAGCATGCCGCACTGAATGAGGGAGTAATCATCAGCACGAGACTGCCAAGCATTCATAACGTCTTGGTTCTCTGGGATGGGTGCTTCACCTAGCGGTGCTTCTAAGACATAATCTTTCTTGCAGCTATGAGGATGATCCTCAAGTTCCGGACCCAGTCTGTATAGTTGTTGCCATCATCTTTCAGCTTGGTTTTCTCTAGGAACGCGTTGAAGTTGAGGTTGACATGAGTGTTGGCCATTCGATGTACAAGACATTTTTTGCAAAGGTTTTTTAGACTAAGTTCATGATAATTAAGTTCATCTAATCAAATTATTCAATGAACTCCCACTCAGACAGACATCCCTCTAGTCATCTAAGTGAAACATGATCCGAGTCAACTAGGCCGCGTCCGATCATCACGTGAGACAGACTCGACATCGGTGAACATCTTCATGTTGATCGTATCTTCTATACGACTCATGCTCGGCCTTTTGGTCTTCCGTGTTCCGAAGCCATGTCTGTACATGCTAGGCTCGTCAAGTTAACCTAAGTGTTTATGCATGTGTAAATCTGTCTTACACCCGTTGTATGTGAACGTTAGAATCTATCACACCCGATCATCACGTGGTGCTTCGAAACAACAAACTTTCGCAATGGCGCACAGTTAGGGGGAACACTTTCTTGAAATTATTATGAGGGATCATCTTATTTACTACCGTCGTTCTAAGTAAACAAGATGCAAAACATGATAAACATCACATGCAATCAAATAGTGACATGATATGGCCAATATCATATAGCTCCTTTGATCTCCATCTTCGGGGCGCCATGATCATCTTCGTCACCGGCATGACACCATGATCTCCATCATCATGATCGGCATTGTCGGTGTCAAAACCGGCGGATCTCGGGTAGGGGGTCCCGAACTGTGCGTCTAGGCGGATGGTAACAGGAGACGAGGGACACGATGTTTTTACCCAGGTTCGGGCCCTCTTGATGGAGGTAATACCCTACGTCCTACTTGATTAATATTGATGATGTGGGTTACAAGAGTAGATCTACCACGAGATCAAGGAGGCTAAACCCTAGACGCTAGCCTATGGTATGATTGTTGTTCGTCCTATGGACTAAAGCCATCCAGTTTATATAGACACCGGAGAGGGCTAGGGTTACACAGAGTCGATTACAATGGTAGGAGATCTACATATCCGTATCGCCAAGCTTGCCTTCCACGCCAAGGAAAGTCCCATCCGGACATGGGACGAAGTCTTCAATCTTGTATCTTCATAGTCTTGGAGTCCGGCCGATGATGGTAGTTCGGCTATCCGGACACCCCCTAGTCCGGGACTCCCTCAGTAGCCCCTGAACCAGGCTTCACTGACGACGAGTCCGGCGCGCATATTGTCTTCGGCATTGCAAGACGGCATATTGTCTCCCTTAGTAGCGATGCTTAAGTCTGTCCGAATCATGTTAGCTATTGCTGCATTTCATGATTATGAAATTTGGCAAATGGATGTCAAAACAGCATTCTTGAATGGATTTCTGGAAGAAGAGTTGTATATGATGCAGCCAGAAGGTTTTGTTGATCCAAAAGGTGCTAACAAAGTGTGCAAGCTCCAGCGTTCCATTTATGGACTGGTGCAAGCATCTCGGAGTTGGAATAAACGCTTTGATAGTGTGATCAAAGCATATGGTTTTATACAGACTTTTGGAGAAGCCTGTATTTACAAGAAAGTGAGTGGGAGCTCTGTAGCATTTCTGATATTATATGTAGATGACATATTATTAATTGGAAATGATATAGAATTTCTGGATAGCATAAAGGGATACTTGAATAAAAGTTTTTCAATGAAAGACCTCGATGAAGCTGCTTACATATTGGGCATCAAGATCTATAGAGATAGATCAAGACGCTTGATAGGACTTTCACAAAGCACATACCTTGATAAAATTTTGAAAAAGTTCAAAATGGATCAGGCAAAGAAAGGGTTCTTGCCCGTACTACAAGGTGTGAAGTTCAGTCAAACTCAATGCCCGACCACAACAGAAGATAGAGAGAAAATGAAAGATGTTCCATATGCTTCAGCCATAGGCTCTATCATGTATGCAATGCTGTGTACTAGACCTGACGTATGCTTAGCAATAAGCTTGGCAGGAAGGTACCAAAGTAATCCAGGAGTGGATCACTGGACAGCGGTCAAGAACATCCTGAAATACCTGAAAAGGACTAAGGATATGTTTCTCGTATATGGAGGTGACAAAGAGCTAGTCGTAAATGGTTACGTCGATGCAAGCTTTGACACTGATCCGGACGATTCTAAATCGCAAACCGGATACGTGTTTTTATTAAACGGTGGAGCTGTAAGTTGGTGCAGTTCTAAACAAAGCGTCGTGGCGGGATCTACATGTAAAGTGGAGTACATAGCTGCTTCAGAAGCAGCAAATGAAGGAGTCTGGATGAAGGAGTTCATTTCCGATCTAGGTGTCATACCTAGTGCATCGGGACCAATGAAAATCTTCTATGACAATACTGGTGCAATTGCCTTGGCAAAGGAATCCAGATTTCACAAGAGGACCAAGCACATCAAGAGACGCTTCAATTCCATTCGGGACCAAGTCCAAGTGGGAGACATAGAGATTTGCAAGATACATACGGATCTGAATGTTGCAGACCCATTTACTAAGCCACTCTCACGAGCAAAACATGATCAGCACCAAGACTCCATAGGTGTTAGAATCATTACTATGTAATCTAGATTATTGACTCTAGTGCAAGTGGGAGACTGAAGGAAATATGCCCTAGAGGCAATAATAAAGTTATTATTTATTTCCTCATATCATGATAAATGTTTATTATTCATGCTAGAATTGTATTAACCGGAAACATGATACATGTGTGAATACATAGACAAACATATAGTCACTAGTATGCCTCTACTTGACTAGCTCATTAATCAAAGATGGTTATGTTTCCTAACCATAGACATGTGTTGTCATTTGATTAATGGGATCACATCATTAGGAGAATGATGTGATTGACATGACCCATTCCGTTAGCCTAGCACTTGATCGTTTAGTATATTGCTATTGCTTTCTTCATGACTTATACATGTTCCTGTAACTATGAGAATTATGCAACTCCCGTTTATCGGAGGAACACTTTGGGTACTACCAAACGTCACAACGTAACTGGGTGATTATAAAGGGGTACTACAGGTGTCTCCGAAGGTACATGTTGAGTTGGCGTATTTCGAGATTAGGTTTTTGTCACTCCGATTGTCGGAGAGGTATCTCTGGGCCCTCTCGGTAATGCACATCATTATAAGCCTTGCAAGCAATGTGACCAAATGAGTTGGTTACGGGATGATGCATTACGGAACGAGTAAAGAGACTTGCCGGTAACTAGATTGAACTAGGTATTGGATACCGACGATCAAATCTCGGGCAAGTAACATACCGATGACAAAGGGAACAACGTATGTTGTTATGCGGTTTGACCGATAAAGATCTTCGTAGAATATGTAGGAACCAATATGGTCATCCAGGTTCCGCTATTGGTTATTGACCGAGAATAGTTCTAGGTCATGTCTACATAGTTCTCGAACCCGTAGGGTCCGCACGCTTAACGTTACGATGACAGTTTTATTACGAGTTTATAAGTTTTGATGTACCGAAGTTTGTCCGGAGTCCCGGATGTGATCACGGACATAACGAGGAGTCTCGAAATGGTCGAGACATAAAGATCGATATATTGGAAGCCTATATTTGGACATCGGAATTGTTCCGGGTGAAATCGGCATTTTACCGGAGCACCGGGAGGTTACCGGAACCCCCCGGGGGGTTATTGGGCCTACATGGGCCTCGAGGGAGAAGAGGGAAGGAGGCAGGAGGGGGCCGCGCGCCCCTCCCCTTCCTAGTCCGAATAGGACAAGGGAAGGGGGGCGGCGCCCCCCTTTCCTTCCCCTCTTCCTCCTCTTTCCCCCCTTCTCCTATTCCAACTAGGAAAGAAGGGAGTCCTACTCCCGGTGGGAGTAGGACTCCCCCCTTGGCGCGCCCTCCTAGTCCGGGACTCCCTCAGTAGTTCCTGAACCAGGCTTCAATGACGACGATGATGGTAGTTTGGCTATCCGGACACCCCCTAGTCCGGGACTCCCTCAGTAGCCCCTGAACCAGGCTTCAATGACGACGAGTCCGGCACGCATATTGTCTTTGGCATTGCAAGACGGGTTCCTCCTCCGAATAATTTATAGAAGATTGTGAACACCAGGATAGTGTCCGGCTCTGCAAAAATAAATTCCACATACCACCGTAGAGAGAATAATATTACACAAGATCAATCTGCTGGCGTATTCTGTGGCGTAACGTCACACCACTCCCAAGCCTTCAAATTGTTTTTATTGTTCCATCTCAGCGCGTTTAGTGAGGCGGTTTTCTTGGCACGTCTTGTCAAAGCAGAGATCGTGTTCCCCTTATTCCGGGATTCCCATCAATACGGACGTGGGTAACCCAACCGCGCCATCAATCGCGACGCTTGGGGGATAAGCGAGTTTTACCAGGCCGGTGGGGACGCGTGTTTCTGTCCGCCCATATAAGGGGATAAAGATCCAACCTTTTTACCTGTGCCTTCTTCCTCCTTGGCTTATCCATCTCTGTGAACTCGAGCTCTAGCGCCCAAGCCCGCACATCTCACCTCAACCTTCTCCAAATATGTCCGGAGCGGGAGGCAAGTGGATGGCCTCCTCCGTCACGGAGGGGCATATCCAGAAGCTGCGCAGCGCCGGATACTTGTCCAGCGACATCGCGCATCGGCTCCCCGATGAGGGAGAGCTCATCCCCACCCCTAGGCCCCATGAGAGGGTAGTATTCCTTCCCCATTTCCTCCGCGGACTGGGCTTCCCACTTCATCCCTTTGCCCGGGGGCTCATGTTCTACTACGGCCTAGATTTCCATGATCTGGCCCCGAATTTTATCCTCAACATCTCGGCGTTTATCGTCGTGTGCGAGGCCTTCCTCTGCATCCAGCCCCACTTCGGCTTGTGGCTCAAGACCTTCAGTGTCAAGCCGAAGGTTGTGAAGGGCAGCCAAGCGGAGTGCGGAGGCGCCATGGTGGGCAGGATGTCCCATGTTACATGGCTGGAGGGTACTTTCGTGGAAACCATTAAGGGGTGGCAATCGGGGTGGTTCTACATCACCGAGCCGCGTGATCCCGAATGGGCAGCGGCCCCCGAATTCAGATCCGGCATCCCCACATGGCTCACCTCCTGGAAAGAGAGCGGCCGGATTTGGGGCGATTCGGAGGAGCTGACCGGACTCCAAGCCTGCGTCCAAAAGCTGGTGGACAAGAAGCTCAAGCTTGTCAACGTAGTCCAGGTCATGCTCGTCCGCTAGATTCTCCCGTGCCAATGACGGGGCTTCAATATGTGGGAGTTCGATCCGGCGCAGCACCAGACTTTGAATGGGCTCTTCGACACTACGTACGAAGAGGTCTGGAAGGTGCTGTTCAAGGGCGCCGAGGCTCCCGCATCCGCTACCGAAGATCGCGGATTTAGCTCGCAGCGTCCAGCTGACGAGGTAAGTGATATTGTCCTTTACGGGACGCTTGTTATTCATAGTTTGACTCTATGCGGGATCTAAACTCCCTTTCCTTTGATAGGACTGGCTGAAGAAGGCCGCATGGGCTATCTGTCCGACCCCATTGCCAGAGGACCCAGCTGACGCCCGCCTAACGGGGCTGCTGGCTCCGGCACCCCACGTGGTGCCGGAGAAGAAGGCCAAGAAGAAGGCCACGGGGACTCGGAAGAGTTCCCGTTTTCAGGTGCTATCGGACGATGAATCCGAGGCCGACTCCTCCCACCAAGGCGAGGAGGAGAAGAAGAAAGCCTCTCCCCAGTGGGGGGAGGGAAGAAAAGGAAGGCCTCCCTAACAAGGGAGGCCGAAGGGTCCAAGAGGGGAAAAACTCTTCCCCCGGACTGTTCCGCCAACGCCAGTGACGACGACGAGGACTGGCCTCCAAGGGCCAAACCTCTGGTGAGATCGTAAGTATCCGGAATCCCGAATAACTTCAAGGTTTTCGTTTTCCGCCACATTATGTCTTTCTAATGCCGCATACAACCCTGCAGTCCGCCTAAGGATGATCTCCCCACTTTGTCGAGCGGGTCCTTAGGGGCGTCGGATATGGATTCTCTTCCGACTGCCTCCACCCCCCGTGATGTGGACGATGCCGAGGTGGGATCCCAGGAAGGGACCCACCAGGAGGAGAGGGCCCCGGAGGTGTCGCAGGACAACCTCCCGGACTTTGCACCGGACTCAGCCCCGGAACCCATAGTGGCTCCGGAGTCCGGCGGGCGACCCCTTCATAAGAAGGGCAAGACCACGACGCTGGCTGCCTCCGTCCAACCGGAGGTGCCGGATAATTTGCTGGAGGCGCTCAACGGCGCCTCCATCAGAGAGGAACACCGCACTGTTATGAGTGCGGTGATTCAGAAGGTTCAGCTCGCCAAGGGCGGGCTGACCGAAGCCTGCAGCAGCCTTCTAACAGGCTTTGAGGTAAGAATTTCAATATATGTAAAATGGTACCGCATAGACCGTAGCCCCTGATGCTCGGTTTGGTGTTCGGAAAGAAAAGCCGCACTGAGGATCTTTAGAAAGATAAACGCAGGAGTCATGAAAATATGTCAATATGGGATTGCAGGCTGTGCTGCTGACCTCTGCCGCACTGACTGCGGAGGTCAAAACTTTGAAGGAAAACCTCGAGCGGTCCGAGAACGAGCTCGGCCATGCCAAGAAGCAGCTCGAGGAAAAAGAAGGTGAGTAATACCTTATGAAAATTGTACCTTACAGAAAAGGATTTGGTTGCAAGAAAAATGACAAGGATAACTGGGGTATTGCAGGGGCCACTAACGAGGTGGCGGCCCTGAAGGAGGCGGTGGCCGCAGCCGAACGCAATGCGGCTGCGGAGCGCACCGAGAGAGAGAAACAGGAGGCGCGGGTGGCGGAGGTACAGCAAGAGCTCCAGGATCTCGTGAGGAAACATGAGAGCCTGGAGCGTGACTCGAAGACTCGAGAGTCTGAGCTTGCAACGGCTCTTGAGAGTGCCAAAGCCGCTAAGGCCGAAGCCTACAAGGCCCTCCAGGAGATCGAGGCGGTAAATAAAATAGCAGCGGGTGAGGCATTTTTCATGCAAAGTAAGCATGTGAGTGTTAATTACCTGTCGCTTACCCGAATTCGGAGCTCTCCAGGAGCGTTCGCAGATCTTCCTCGCAGCGTGTCCGATGCTGCCGCATTCTACCGGGCCGAGGAGGGGAGCTCGACGGAGAAGGTCTTCTGGTCTCAGTATGCTGAGGCCGAACATCCGGTGCCCCTTAGCGACCAGCTGAAGCAGCTGGTCGAGCTCCATATGGCGGCCGAACAGGACATGAAGGGCCTCATACTTCGGCTATGGCCTAAGGAGGCCATGCCTGGGAGCTACTTCGGCCTGGTGCGGCGGCTGGTGGATGCGTGCCCGTGGGTTGAAGTCATCAAGCACTCCGCCTGTATTGAAGGTGCCCGTCGGGCCCTTGCCCGTGCAAAGGTGCACTGGGGCAAGATGGATGCCCAGAAGCTTGTGACGGACCCACCACCAGAGGGCAAGGAGTATCGTACGCCTGAGATGTATTATAAGAGTGTGCTGAAGGGCGCCCGCACTATTGCGGGTGAGTGCTCCAAAGATGTAATATTTGAGTAGACTCGCATTTTGTTATCCTGTGCGCTGAAAACTTGGTTCATATGCGCTAAGCAACGCTTGTTAATTTAAAATATTACCTTCTGTGCGGCTGTTTATCAAATCTGAGAGATGGCAATTCGTCGGCTTCAGCCCCCATGCCACGAGTGCTGGGGTGTTCGGGATAAATTTGGGCACTCTTGTTCCCATATTTGGGTCCATCGAGGGAGGCGCTCAACACAACGAACAAGGCAACCGGACTTATAATGCTTGAACACTCTCACTTAGCCATAGAATTCTATAATTTTAAATTTCGGCGAAGCCCCTAGTTTTCGAAGGCCGAATTTGGGGCGCTATCCACGCCTTGGCCGGACAGAATCCAGTTCCTCGCTCGAAGCGGCATAAGTCTTTAGGGACTCGCAAAGAACCTCTCGAACAACGACCAGCTCTCGCCTCATCATGTCGGTCAGTTTTAGCTTTCTCCACTGAGGCGTTAACCCAGCTCAACTGGGGCGCAATCGCAGTGGTTCTCCCAGTGCTACCTTAGCCGATAAAACGGAACGTAAGGTACCAAAACATGGGAGCCGGGCAAACCCAACTATTGACCCAAGAACATGATTCGGAGCCGATGCATATAATGCTATAAGTTCGGGGTGCCGCACTTGTGAAAGTGTTCGGACTTATCACACCATAATGCGGGAAACATAAGCCCCTGGTGTATTTAGCCGTACCAAAACGTACGGATGCAACATGTCATAGATGAACATATGTGTAAGAAAGAAATGCAATTAGAAGCAAAAATGTGCTACATTGCTTTACTTAATAAAAACTGCTGTAAGTGCAGGACGATACAAGTGGTGCGGTAAGCAAGGGATGGGACTGTTTAACATGTCCCCCTCCAGGGGTAGGCTACGGAATAATGCATAAAACAGATTTAATGCTCATGATGGAGACCACCTGGATTTTTGTTGTAGCCTTTCTCCTTCCCTGGCTGTTGCATCGTGGGTTCGGCATGTCTGCTGCCGGACAGGGCCTCTGACGAACGGAGTCCTGTAGGTAAAAAATAAAAGGAAAAGGAAAAGAAAAAGAAACGACACACTTAAGAGCCCCTGGTGCGGTTGAGCCGCAGTTTGGGCTTATCGTGGTCGAGCCCCTTGCCCCATGCCCATGGTATCTTCAGAGCGTAATGGAGTACGCGAAGGGTCTGTCTTAATGTTTTACAGGGGCTGGGGTTGGGGCCGCACTGCTACGCGTGCTCGGAACGTGCCAGGTGGTCGTGTTGTAGGTTACTCCGGGCATGCTTAGCTGTGTCCGGCCGCTTGGCAGCCGGACTCGAGAATTGCCTTAAAAGGCTGCTTTGTACTTCTGCCGCGAGAGCCGCTGTATGTTCCTCCGTTCGGAGGGAGCGTTCAGTGTTTCCGTTGACCGTGATGACTCCTCTAGGGCCTGGCATCTTGAGCTTGAGGTCTGCGTAGTGCGGCACCGCGTTGAACTTTGCGAACGCGGTATGTCCGAGCAAGGCATGATAGCCGCTGCGGAACGGGACTATGTCGAAGATTAACTCCTCGCTTCGGAAGTTATCCGGGGATCCGAAGACCACTTCCAGTGTAACTGAGCCTGTACAATTGGCTTCTACACCTGGTATGACGCCTTTGAAGGTCGTCTTGGTAGGTTTAATCCTTGAGGGGTCTATGCCCATTTTGCGCACCGTGTCCTGATAAAGCAGGTTTAGGCTGCTACCGCCGTCCATCAGGACTCTGGTGAGATGAAATCCATCGACGATTGGGTCTAGAACCAATGCGGCGAACCCACCATGGCGAATGCTGGTGGGGTGGTCCCTTCGGTCAAAGGTGATCGGGCAAGAGGACCATGGATTGAACTTCGGGGCAACTGGCTCCATCGCGTATACATCCCTGAGTGCACGCTTCCGCTCCCTTTTGGCTATGTGCATGGCATATATCATGTTCACCGTCCGCACCTGTGGGGGGAAACCCTTCTGTCCTCTATTGTTAGGCGGTCGGGTCTCTTCCTCATCGTCGCTATGTAGCCCCTTGTCGCTGTTTTCGGCAATTAACTTACCTGCCTGCTTGAACACCCAACAGTCCCTATTGCTGTGGTTAGCTGGCTTTTCAGGGGTGCCATGTATCTGGCACAAGCGGTTGAGAATTCGGTCCAAATTGGACGGCCCCTGAGTTATTCTTTTGAATGGCTTTTTCCATTGACCGGGTTTAGAGCCTCTGAATCCGGCATTGACTGCCATATCCTCACTGTTATCGCCGTTAATGCGGCGTTTGTTTTTGTTGCGATGTGACCTGCCACTACGGTCCTTGATATCCGGACTGCCAGAATTTTTGTTGAGGTTGTTGCTGCGTGCTAGCTAGCTGTCCTCACCCGCACAGAAGCGGGTCATGAGTGATGTAAGGGCTGCCATGGATTTCGGCTTTTCCTGTCCCAGGTGCCGGGCAAGCCACTCGTCGCGGATGTTATGCTTGAAGGCCGCGAGGGCCTCGGCATCCGGACAGTCGACGATTTGGTTTTTCTTGGTTAAGAACCGTGTCCAGAATTGTCTGGCCGATTCGTCTGGCTGCTGAATTATGTGGCTTAGGTCATCTGCATCTGGTGGTCGCACGTACGTGCCTTGGAAGTTATCGAGGAATGCGGCTTCCAGGTCCTCCCAACTCCCGATTGACTCTGCTGGCAAGCTGTTAAACCAGTGCCGGGCTGGTCCTTTAAGTTTGAGTGGGAGATATTTGATGGCGTGGAGATCGTCTCCGCGAGCCATGTGGATGTGGAGGAGATAGTCCTTGATCCAGACCGCGGGGTCTGTTGTGCCATCATAAGATTCAATATTGACGGGTTTAAACCCTTCTGGGATTTGATGATCCATTACCTCATCTGTGAAGCACAGTGGGGGTGCGGCGCCTCTGTACTGGGCGATATCGCGACGGAGCTCAAAAGAGCTTTGTCTGTTGTGTTCGGCCCGGCCGGACTTACTGTGTCCGGGGTGACGGTGATCGTCACGTATCGTGGGGCGCCCACGTGATCCATAGATCGATCTTGATTGTCTTGCCTTATCCTCCAATATGTCGCGCAGGTCCGGAGTGTTCCCCTGTGGCCTTGTGCTTTTCGAGCGATGCCGGGGTACGGGTCTAGTGAAGGGCCTTAAGGCCTCTCTGTTGCGACCATGGGGTGGTCGATCAGCCGTATGTCTCCTGGTGAAGCGGGATCATATGCCTCCACCTCTAATCGGGGGAGCAGCTTATGTTTGGGGTAGCTTTTGGAGGGGCGTTCGAGTTCATGCTCTTCGGCCGCGAGGACTTCGGTCCATCTGTCGGCTAGCAGATCTTGATCAGCTCTAAGCTGTTGCTGCTTTTTCTTGAGGCTATTTGCCGTGGCCATAAGCCTGCGTATGAAACACTCCTGTTCGACGGGATCCTCAGGTACGACGAATTCGTCGTCGTCGAGGCTTGCCTCGTCTCCGGAGGGAGGCATATAGTCCTCTACCTCTTCTTCGGCCGCTCTCTCATGAGGGCTGGCGTCCCCCTCCTCCTGTGCTGGATCTTGTTGGAATGGGTTGTCTTCGGCGCTATCCGGTATATTATTGTCTCCGGTGCCGGAATCCTCATTCTTGCTATGGCGGGATTTAGAGCGGCGCCGCTGACGCCGGCGCTTGGGCTGTTTCTTGGAGGGTTCATCCTCCGCTACTCCTTCGCCGTTCCCATCCTTTGGGATATCCACCATGTATATGTCGTATGAAGAGGTGGCTTTCCAGTGCCCGGTGGGCGCTGGTTCTTGGTCGTCTCCGGCATCGTCGTCCATACCGTCGATGTCCTCAGAGTCGTAATCTAGCATGTCGGTTAGATCGTCGACAGTGGCTACCAAGTGGGTGGTGGGTGGGCTCTAAATTTCTTCGTCGTCCGCATCCCAACCGCCCTGGCCGCAGTCCTGCCAGGCCTCTCCTGATAACGAGAGGTACTTTAGCGAACTCAAGATGTCGCCAAAAGGTGAGTGTTGAAAGATGTCCGCCGTGGTGAACTCCATGATCGGCGCCCAATCGGATCCGACTGGAGGGGGCGCGGGAGGTCCGGAGTCCGGCAAGGAGTCCGGCACCTCGGAGTCACGAGCTTCATGGGGGACAAAATCGGTGTTCGGCTCTATCGCCGTAGAGGTTGCAGCCCCCGAGGTGGTGTCTAGCCATCCATCCTTGGTCTGCGCAGCCGGCTTCGAGTCGAAGATCGGAGCGGGTTCGAGTGCGGCCTCCAGGGTACTGTCCGGCTACAGAGGTAAATCATGCCCATCGTGACAGTACGACACGCTCGGCTGTGGCTCGAATCCTCGAGGATCAAGTCCCCGCGGATGTCAGCCATGAAGTTCAAACTTCCAAATCTGACCTGACGGCCAGGGGTGTAGCCTTTGATCTGCTCCAGCTGGCCAAGCGAATTGGCCCGCAGTGCGAAGCCGCCGAATACGGAGATCTGTCCGGGGAGGAAGGTCTCACCCTGGACTGCATCGTCGTTGATGATCGAAGAAGCCATCGAGCCTATCGGTGACGGCACAGAGGAACTCTCAATGAAAGCACCAATGTCGGTGTCAAAACCGGCGGATCTCGGGTAGGGGGTCCCAAACTGTGCGTCTAGGCGGATGGTAACAGGAGACGAGGGACACGATGTTTTTACCCAGGTTCGGGCCCTCTTGATGGAGGTAATACCCTACGTCCTGCTTGATTAATATTGATGATGTGGGTTACAAGAGTAGATCTACCACGAGATCAAGGAGGCTAAACCCTAGAAGCTAGCCTATGGTATGATTGTTGTTCGTCCTATGGACTAAAGCCATCCGGTTTATATAGACACCGGAGAGGGCTAGGGTTACACAGAGTCGGTTACAATGGTAGGAGATCTACATATCCGTATCGCCAAGCTTGCCTTCCACGCCAAGGAAAGTCCCATCCGGACACGGGACGAAGTCTTCAATCTTGTATCTTCATATTCTTGGAGTCCAGCCGATGATGGTAGTTCGGCTATGCGGACACCCCCTAGTCCGGGACTCCCTCAGCCATCATCGTGTCTCCATGAAGTTGCTCGCCAACTATTACTTCTACTACTATGGCTAACGGTTTAGCAATAAAGTAAAGTAATTACATGGCGTTAAATCATTGACACGCAGGTCATACAATAATTAAGACAACTCCTATGGCTCCTGCCGGTTGTCATACTCATCGACATGCAAGTCGTGATTCCTATTACAAGAACATGTCTCATACATCACATATATATCATTCATCACAACTTTTGGCCATATCACATCACAAGGCATATGCTGCAAAAACAAGTTAGACGTCCTCTAATTGTTGTTGCATGTTTTACGTGGCTGCAATAGGGTTCTAGCAAGAACGTTTTCTTACCTACGTGAAAGCCACAACGTGATATGCCAATTTCTATTTACCCTTCATAAGGACCCTTTTCATCGAATCCGCTCCAACTAAAGTGGGAGAGACAGACACCCGCTAGCCACCTTATGCAACTAGTGGATGTCAGTCGGTGGAACCTGTCTCACATAAGCGTACGTGTAAGGTCGGTCCGGGCCGCTTCATCCCACGATGCCGCCGAAGCAAGATAAAACTAGTAGTGGCAAGAAAATTGACAACATCTACGCCCACAACAAGTTTGTGTTCTACTCGTGCATAGAAACTACACATAGACCTAGCTCATGATGCCACTGTTGGGGAACGTTGCAGAAAATAAAAAAATTCTACGCTTCACCAAGATCAATCTATGGAGTTCATCTAGCAACGAGAGAGAGGAGTGCATCTACATACCCTTGTAGATCGCGAGCGGAAGCGTTCAAGAGAACGGGGTTGAGGGAGTCGTACTCGTCATGATCCAAATCATCGATGATCCTAGTGCTGAACGGACAGCACCTCCGCGTTCAACACACGTACGGTTGGGAAGACGTCTCCTCCTTGTTGATCCAGCAAGGGAGAAGGAGAGGTTGATGAAGCTCCAGCAGCACGACGGCGTGGTGGTGGATGCAGCAGCGATCTCGGCAGGGCTTCGCCAAGCTCTACGAGAGGGAGAGGTGTTGCAGAGGGAGAGGGAGGCGCCAGGAGCATGGGTGCGGCTGCCCTCCCTCACCCCCTCTTTATATAGGCCCCCTAGGGGGGCGCCGGCCGTAGGAGATCCAATCTCCAAGGGGGCGGCGGCCAGAGGGGAAACTTGCCCCCAAGCCAGGTGGAGGCGCCCCCACCCCTAGGGTTTCCAACCCTAGGCGCAGGGGGGCCAAGCGGGGCGCACCAGCCCACCAGGGGCTGGTTCCCCTCCCACTTCAGCACATGGGGCCCTCCGGGATAGGTGGCCCCACCCGGTGGACCCTCGGGACCCTTCCGGTGGTCCCGGTACAATACCGGTGACCCCCGAAACTTTCCCGATGGCCAAAACCTGACTTCCTATATATAATTCTTCACCTCCGGACCATTCCGGAACTCCTCCTGACATCCGGGATCTCATACGGGACTCCGAACAACTTTCGGGTTACTGCATACTAATATCTCTACAACCCTAGCGTCACCGAACCTTAAGTGTGTAGACCCTACGGGTTCGGGAGACACGCAGACATGACCGAGACGACTCTCCGGTCAATAACCAACAGCGGGATCTGGATACCCATGTTGGCTCCCACATGCTCCTCGATGATCTCATCGGATGAACCACGATGTCGAGGATTCAATCAATCCCGTATACAATTCCCTTTGTCAATCGGTACATTACTTGCCCGAGATTCGATCGTCGGTATCCCAATACCTCGTTTAATCTCGTTACCGGCAAGTCACTTTAATCGTACCGTAATACATGATCCCGTGATCAGACACTTGGTCACATTGAGCTCATTATGATGATGCATTACCGAGCGGGCCCAGAGATACCTCTCCGTCATACGGAGTGACAAATCCCAGTCTCGATTCGTGCCAACCCAACAGACACTTTCGGAGATACCCGTAGTGTACCTTTATAGTCACCCAGTTACGTTGTGACGTTTGGCACACCCAAAGCACTCCTACGGTATCTGGGAGTTGCACAATCTCATGGTCTAAGGAAATGATACTTGACATTTGTAAAAGCTCTAGCAAAAACGAACTACACGATCTTTGAGCTATGCTTAGGATTGGGTCTTGTCCATCACATCATTTTCCTAATGATGTGATCCCGTTATCAATGACATCCAATATCCATAGTCAGGAAACCATGACTATCTGTTGATCAACGAGCTAGTCAACTAGAGTCTCACTAGGGACACGTTGTGGTCTATGTATTCACAAGTGTATTACGATTTCCGGATAACACAATTATAGCATGAATAATAGACAATTATCATGAACAAAGAAATATAATAATAACCATTTTATTATTGCATCTAGGGCATATTTCCAACAACCAGAGCTTTCAATGTTTTCATTTACCTGAATCTCATCAGCATTATGCTTGGCATCATCAATACCCAACATTGCTTGAGAACCATGCAAATTCTCTTTGTTATAAGCCTCCATAGCTAAAGTTTCAATCAACAGAGTATTGTCCTCCGATTCATCAGTTTCTACATTATCTTCCTCCTCTGCATCAGCATGCATGTCATCCCCATTGTTAACATTCTTAATACTTCCCTCATTTTTTCCTTTATTTCTAGATTTAGGGTCAGCTTTGCCCCAGGCAGCTGTTTTCAAGTGAGGAGACTTTCTTGCATCTGAACCCACCTGAACAGCATGTCTTTCTCTAACTGGATCTCTCACAAGCACTTTCTCAATCTCATAAAAGAAATCAAAGAAATGTGTGCCCAACACTGCCTCAGCAACCCCAGTGAGCTCGTCCACACTACGACAACCCAGCCGGACCCTGACAAATTCAGGCTTATGTAGGGTGGCCATGTCGATTTCAAGTGGGACACCCACCAGGGAAGAGACATATGCAATATTTCTTTCATTCCTCCTTTCCAGAGGTACATTAGCAACTTTAACCCAAGCTTCCTCCATAACTCCCTTTGCCCCAACATTAGCTAACCAGGGAACAATTTTAACAACCACACCACACGACTTAAGAGTCATCCTATCATTATAACATGCTTTTTTCACATCCCTTTGGTTAGGAAATCTCATCACATAAGTATTGGCGCCAATGGTCCGAGCAGTGTAGTGCCATTTGGTTCCGATATAATCAGAAAAGGCCTCTTCTAACTCCTTAACACTAGCTTCCCCCTCTGTGACAGTAATAACCACACTAGTAGATCTTTCCTTAAGCTGCTTAGCAATGCACGAATCGGGATGTAAAAGAAACCCTGGCCCTTGGCCTGAAAAGCACACATAGGAGCAATGCACTCCCAGGGCAGGAAAGCAACACACACAGATGCTAAGTGACCCATTTTACTGCATCTCTCACAGAGCGCTTGCGGACAACCAGCATGAGTGTGGCTAGTGGCTTTGCAGATAAAACATGGATCATAAGCCTTGGAAGGAAGCACCTGAGCAGGAGGAAACGCCCGGGATGCAGCTTCAGGCATCTATTTCTTCTTGAACGCGACTGCTGCTTCAGATCTGGGAGGATTAGGGTTTTTCTCCACCCCCCCAGATCTCGCCCGCTTGGCGCGCTCCGCCGCCTCATCCCAGCGCGCGGTGTCGTCGGAGGCCGGCGCCGTCTTCTTGTTGGTGGAGAGGTCATCGCCGTCCGCCTCCCTGGACCAGGAGAAGCGCCCGCGTCCCCGGTCGCGATCGAAGCGACCGGCGCCGCGCCCCATCCGGCCAGATCCGCACCCCTCGCGCCTCCCACCATGAAAACCTCGGTCGCCGTACTCCTCCATCGCCTCCGGCTCGCGTAGAGACGAGGACACCACCTCCGCGAACGATCTATGGTCACCATCAATCTTCCCCTCCCACCACCAAAAAGAGGACGAAATCTTCGATCTAGGGTTTTGCGGCGCCTCCCAAAGATGGGAAAGGGCAGCTTCTAGGTCAAGAATGGGGCGAGCCGCTCGGGGTGGGGCTTTTGTAGTCCTCTCGCAACCAGGCTCCGCGCCATGGATCCCTCAATCTCCATCCACGTGGCGACCATCCACGGCGGGCGACGGCACCGCATCCGGGTGCGGACCCAGGATGCCTGGGGCCCGAGATGCCCCACTTGCACCAGGACGATCCGATGCGTGCACTCCGTCCCCACCAGGGCGTGGCACGTTCACGTGTACCGCCGGATTTCTCACCGGAATCCGGTCGCGAACCTTGGCGAAATGGCACGGGAAGGACACGATCTGTCCGATATCCACGCTCTCCCCCTCGCGTAGATACCGCGCATCCACTGTAATCCCCCGCTGATCTATCAGTACGAATCGAAGCGCTCCCCGTCGCAGCAGGATCTCCCCGTCGGCGAACGTGATGTACGTGCCGCGGCGAAGTCCGGTGCGAAGGAGACATGCCAGCGTACGTCACTCTCCATCGAAGGAGACGTGCCAGCTGGACGGAGGTGGAAGAAGAAGAAGACAACACTAGTTTCCGGTGACGACGTGTATTACTGGAGTGATGTTTTTTTCCTTTTTATAATGTGGTGATTTGGTGGGCGTTTTGTGGTGTGGTCATGTGTTATCCGCTAGCCAACGTTTATTTATGTGGGGGAATTTCTACGTCAGTGACTGCATGCACTATACTGGCGCTACAGTATCGCGTGGGAGGGTGCGCGGGATTGATATGTTTTTATAGGCTGGTTGTTGCTAATTGATTCGAAAAATAGTTGGCCCGAACACAAAATCATAAACCAAATCCAAAATTGAATGAAAGAGCTTTAAAATTAGAAGATATATAGGAAATTAAAAAAAGAATTGAATGACAGAGCTCCTTGAGAAATTGTTAACCCAGTTAAAATCAGGTGACCGGTTTTAAACTGAGGACCTCAATTAATTATAAGGCCTTAAAAATTTAGGAAACTGCATCCTACATTGTATAAAAGAGTTGAGTGAGAAAGCTTTGAGAAATTATTGGCCCAATAAAAATCGGATGATCCAATTCTAATTAAAGACCTCAACTGAATGTTGGCTCTTTAAAACTAGCAAGAATAGTGTTATAGAGGATTACCAATATTTAGCACCTTTTTAACAAATAGGAAGATAAAAGAGCGAGGATGTGGGTTGTATGCAAAACTAGTTGCGTGACGAAATATTTGACAAAGTGACACGCATATTCTTCATACATTTGTGTCAAAGAAGTTAGCCGCTAGTCCTACAAGTGAGTGATGCGATGGTGTGTCATTTTTGTCAAATTTCCTCTAGCACAAAATGTGCTCTAGACTAATTTATATCACTTCAAAAACAATTATATAATGCATTAGTTACACAATGATCTACAACCTCGTGAGAATGTTATCACCATGACTAACGTCATCGTTCCGAACGCCGAGAACGTCAGCGCCGTCGTGGCTTCGACATTCTTTGCAGTTGTCGGCCGACCTGTCAATGCAGCCATTGAATACGCAGCCTCGGATCCAGATAGTCGGTTCATCACCGGTGAGGAAGCGTTTGATCAGACCTACCCCAAGATTTACGCACCGGCATAGTATGGCCCGGACTTGATGGCCCAAAACTGCCCCAGAAGCTTAACTTGGCAGTTCATGCGTGACTTTTTCTTCGGAATGCAGGGCGGAAAAGTTTTCGGCGCGGTGCAATTTCAGTACCAGACGTACTCTTTCATCAAAGGCCTGCCAATTGTGCATCTGCAGAGCCCGTTTGGACCACCGCCTTCATCAGCCCCACAACCATCTCTCGGTGCCGCATATCAAATGTCACTTTCATTAAGAGCTGGCTCTTTCATAGATTAAGAACTTTAGGTGCCACACAATAGCATTATTTCGTAAAAGAAAACAAAAACACATAAGGTTAAACATCTTGTGTAGAAACTACTATTTAGGTAACTTGTCTTTCTTGCACTAAATTTTGAAACATTGGATATTTCCTACAATCAGATGTCTGATATGATGGTTGGAGACTGTTAGCGGAATTCGTGAGAATATATTTTGTTAGGCGGGGATAATGACTGAGGTAT
>NC_057795.1:10294510-10310982 GCF_018294505.1 Triticum aestivum | reverse complement strand
ATGACATGTATTTTGAAATATTGGAAGCACGCGATTTGGGGAGCCACTAATATACATTTCCTCGTGTTGATACTTTTCAGGTTTGGATTTATCTGCAGATAGAAGCAGAGATAACAAAAACTCATAGTTCTGATAGCCATTCTAGTGCCAAGTGTCGTTGCAGTACCGGCTATAGTAACATGTCTTTATTTCTGGAGGCTCCGGAGGAGACGAGAAGCAAAACTATTACAACCAAGTAATTAAATACTTTGTATTCATTTTGACTCATCACAATTGATGAAGCACTTACCAACCACACGTAGGGAAAACAGGGTGTGCTTTACTCAAGGAGAATATGAAGTAACTGAATATGAAGTACGTCTGCTAAATTTCAATTAACATTGTATTCTCAAGGAGATTATCAATTAATTTCCTCAAAAGGAAAGAGTATATTTTAGTAGGCGGGGGCAATGACTGAGGACAAGCTAGCACAGCAGGTGGTATAAATTATCGAAAATTCATTCTACTTATACAGACGGCAATGACCAGACACAAGCTGCATGGTGGTCCTGTTCAAGCTATAGAGCTGGTCGCATGCATTGGTTTACATGCATTGGTCCTGTTCAATGACGGAAATGCACGTATGGTAGAGAGGAATCTGCATCTAAGGTTTCGGAAGGAGACCAGCCAAGGATGAGTGAATTTGCACCTAAGTTACTTTCTGTTGGAGAGAAGATAGGAAACCAATTTATTGATTTTTTTTAGGGGGAAGCCACTAAGCGGACTTTATTAAACTCACATCAAAGTTACATCATCCACATTGTCCGAAAGTAAAAAGCTGGGAGGATCACCATCCCAAACAAAATAGAACTTAAAAATGAAACTATGTCTAGCAAAATTGTGCGCCAATCTATTAGCCTCTCTAGAACAATGAACAAAGGATACCGCACCAATTTATTGACTTGTCTGCACAGTGTACAGGAATTAGGGTCTGAATCCTTTTGTTATTTCTTCCACGCAAGGAGAAGGATTTGAACTTTGACGAGCCATCGTTGAGGCTACGTGATTTGTTAAGTTTATGTAATCTTGGTTGGGGTTCACCCGCAAAATAGCTGATTGATTGCTTCACACGAGGCAAAAAATAGCGGGTCTTCACACGCCAGAAAAGACCCGCGGATTATTCAATCCATTTTTCACTCATTTGAAGGGATTCTAAGTTATGAAGTTTCATAATATGGAAATGAGGCCGGTCTTCTCTTTTCCATGTACAACCAGAGTTAATTCCACTCTGCTATTTTTTAGTTCATTGATCAACGGGATTTAACGTGTAAAGTTCCATAATATGAAAGTGAGCTGGGTCTTCTTTTTTCCATGCATCTAGCTCACGGTTCTTTGTGGCTAGTTCACGTAGCAATCCATCCATCTAGCTCACGTACTAGAGTTGATTCCTTTTTCGAAAATAAATTCAGGATCCTTTTCCAGCTAGCTCACGTACCAATCCATCCATTTTGTGTCCAGCTTAATTGATCCATCCTTCATCCAGCTTACTTCATGTAGTTTCACACATGTATATAAATTGATATAACTGTATGTAAAGGAGCAATACGAGACTATATAAAATAATTTCGCCTTATTTCCTACGAAGTTAGGCCGGCTAAGTTGCTTAGACTGTGAAAGACCTAGACACCAAAATGACATGTGTTTCTAAGGCGCGAGTAAAATAAATAAAAAAATGTATTCAAGGATCCAACTCACGACCTAAAAGACCCGACCAATTGCTGCCAGCCACTAGAACAAACATGTCCCGCTAACCAATAGTCTGTGTAAATATTTCAGAACATTTTGCAACATCAGATCCAAAACATGTTTTGATTTTTTTTGAAATTTTAAATTATTATTATTATTATTATTATTATTATTATTATTATAAATGGACAAATATTCTTAGGAACATGATTTTTTTTGACATCCTGATCAGATTCAAAAAATGAGAACAATTATTTGAAAATAACGTACATATTTGGAAAAGCACAAACAAATTTGAAATGAGAACATTCTAAAAATTCAGAAATATTTTTTCAAAAGATGAACCTGTTATATAAACACGAACATTTTTTGAATTTCGGAACATTTTTTGAAAACAAGAAGATGTTTTGAACATTCAAAACAAATTTAGAAAATATGTATTTTGTAAACACGAACATTCTTTTTAATTTGTGAACATTTCACTAAATCAGGAATATTTTCAAATTTTGAAAATTTTATAACATCCAACCTTATATGAAAATCTTGAACAATTTTGCAAAGCACAAATATATTTTTTACAATTTTAGAAATTCAGGGTTCTTTTCCAGCTAGCTCACATACCAATCCATCCATCCTTCGTCCAGCTTATTACTACCTTTAAATTTGCACACGTATATAAATTGGGACAGGTGTATACAAAGAAGCAATGCGGGACTAGTTAAAATATTTTTGCCATGATTTTATGAACATTTCACTGAAATCATAATATTTTCCTAATTTGGAACATTTTTTTTTGAAAATTTCAAACTTTTTGTGAAATGACAAGCATTTTGTTAAAAAAGGAATTTTTTTAAATTTTGAACAAATATCGGAACAAGAGCAAAAAGTTAAAGTTCAGAACATTTTTTAAATGGGAACGAAATTTTGAAGTTCTAAACATTTTTTGAAATTTTGGATATATTTGAATTTTGAACAAATGTCGAAACAATAAGAAATCATCAAAGTTCTGAACATTTTCTTAAATGGGAACCAAAATTTGGAGTTCTAAACTTTTGTTCAAAATTTGGATATCTTTGAAATTCCAAACTTTTTTGAAAATTTGAATTTATCAAAAATAGTAAAAATATTAAATAAATTGGAATGGAAAAAATACAGGAATGAAAACGAAAAAGGAACAAAAAAATAGAAACAGAAGACAGAACATAAGGAAAACGGGCCGGCCCATCCTGGGGCAGCCTGCGCAAAGCTGAGATTATTGGCCACCATGTGCGGCAAATAGGTCTTCCAGCTGCGTGAGTAGAAAAATAAATGGGTTGACATTGCTAGGCCAGAGTGCAAGTGGCCCATGTATGCAATTTTGAATAAAACATTTTTCTGTTTCCAGTAGACGGGCACACAAAATTTAGTACAACCTCAGATAAAATAATATTTTCAGTGGTGATCAAATGGAAAAATCGAAGAATCACATCTTGCTTTATTAATAACTAGATGATACCCTGCACGTTGTTGCGGGAATTATAGCAAGAAAAATGGGATATGTTAGACAAATGAAATATAAATAATTTGGATATACTTGTTAACATACCATTACTTGGCTAAAATAAAATCATTTCTTGAGATTAGACAATGCACAACTGGCTAGAAAAATACATAACATTTCCTTTCAAAAACAATATTAACATTAGTGGTTTCAGTTCCCACTGACAAAATATTATGGTCCCGCCAACCATTTATGCATCGAAAACATCTTGCCCACAAAGAAGATGCAAGTCATAGATTGTAGAATATCGAATATGTTGATTCTAATCTTCATCCTGCTATAATCTTTCAGCCAACGAGGAGGGTGTGACACAAAGAGTAATAAACCAACAAAATACAAAGGTCCTTTGCCAATCTCTAAAAATAGGTAATTTATCTGCAAAATCTGGTAATCCAGCCCCACCACGCAGCACACCCAGATCAAGAAACAACGAGAGATTGTCAGCAAACAGTAACGCAACCTCAGTGAAAAACAAATGTGACCTCTCCCCGGTGCCGCGAAGCCCGTGTGATCCACTAATACTTTATTAAGGTTGAATTCTAATTATGCTAGACTGGTTCGCTGAGCACTATGTTGTAGACTTTGTGGTAGAACAATTGTAATATGGTTTTTATTTTCTTTAGTTAGCGGGTACTACACCATTACATTGTAGCCAAACCTAATCATCGGCCACTAGCCCCCCTCCCATGTCTTCATATTTCCGTAAGAGATGATATCTTAGTGTTGGTATTTACTGTAGATATAAATAATTAAAAAATAAAACCATTTCATGAGATTAGACAATACACAACTGGCTAGAAAAATACATAACATTTCCTTTCAAAAAGAATATTAACATTAGTGGTTTCAGTTCCCACTGACAAAATAATATGGTCCCGCCAACCATTTATGCATCGAAAACATCTCGCCCACAAAGAAGATACAAGTCATAGATTGTAGAATATCGAATATGTTGATTCTAATATTCATCCTGCTATAATCTTTCAGCCAGCCAGGCGGATGTGACACAAAGAGTAATAAACCAACGAAATACAAAGGTCCTTTGCCAATCTCTAAAAATAGGTCATTTATCTGCAAAATCTGGTAATCCAGCCCCACCACGCAGCACACCCAAATCAAGAAACAACGAGAGATTGTCAGCAAACAGTAACGCAACCTCAGTGAAAAACAAATGTGACCTCTCCCCGGTGCCGCGAAGCCCGTGTGATCCACTAATACTTTATTAAGGTTGAACTCTAATTATGCTAGACTGGTTCGCTGAGCACTATGTTGTAGACTTTGTGGTAGAACAATGGTAATATGGTTTTTATTTTCTTTAGTTAGCGGGTACTACACCATTACATTGTAGCCAAACCTAATCATCGGCCACTAGCCCCCCTCCCATGTCTTCATATTTCTGTAAGAGATGATATCTTAGTGTTGGTATTTACTGTAGATATAAATAATTAAGAAATAAAATCATTTCATGAGATTAGACAATACACAACTGACTAGAAAAATACATAACATTTCCTTTCAAAAAGAATATTAACATTAGTGGTTTCAGTTCCCACTGACAAAATAATATGGTCCCGCCAACCATTTATGCATCGAAAACATCTCGCCCACAAAGAAGATGCAAGTCATAGATTGTAGAATATCGAATATGTTGATTCTAATCTTCATCCTGCTATAATCTTTCAGCCAGCCAGGCGGATGTGACACAAAGAGTAATAAACCAACGAAATACAAAGGTCCTTTGCCAATCTCTAAAAATAGGTCATATATCTGCAAAATCTGGTAATCCAGCCCCACCACGCAGCACACCCAGATCAAGAAACAACGAGATATTGTCAGCAAACAGTAACGCAACCTCAGTGAAAAACAAATGTGACCTCTCCCCGGTGCCGTGAAGCCCGTGTGATCCACTAATACTTTATTAAGGTTGAATTCTAATTATGCTAGACTGGTTCGCTGAGCACTATGTTGTAGACTTTGTGGTAGAACAATGGTAATATGGTTTTTATTTTCTTTAGTTAGCGGGTACTACACCATTACATTGTAGCCAAACCTAATCATCGGCCACTAGCCCCCCTCCCATGTCTTCATATTTCTCTAAGAAATGATATCTTAGTGTTGGTATTTACTGTAGATATAAATAAATAAAAATAAAATCATTTCAGGAGATTAGACAATACACAACTGGCTAGAAAAATACATAACATTTCCTTTCAAAAAGAATATTAACATTAGTGGTTTCAGTTCCCACTGACAAAATAATATGGTCCCGCCAACCATTTATGCATCGAAAACATCTCGCCCACAAAGAAGATGAAAGTCATAGATTGTAGAATATCGAATATGTTGATTCTAATCTTCATCCTGCTATAATCTTTCAGCCAGCCAGGCGGATGTGACACAAAGAGTAATAAACCAACGAAATACAAAGGTCCTTTGCCAATCTCTAAAAATAGGTCATTTATCTGCAAAATCTGGTAATCCAGCCCCACCACGCAGCACACCCAGATCAAGAAACAACGAGATATTGTCAGCAAACAGTAACGCAACCTCAGTGAAAAACAAATGTGACCTCTCCCCGGTGCCGTGAAGCCCGTGTGATCCACTAATACTTTATTAAGGTTGAATTCTAATTATGCTAGACTGGTTCGCTGAGCACTATGTTGTAGACTTTGTGGTAGAACAATGGTAATATGGTTTTTATTTTCTTTAGTTAGCGGGTACTACACCATTACATTGTAGCCAAACCTAATCATCGGCCACTAGCCCCCCTCCCATGTCTTCATATTTCTCTAAGAAATGATATCTTAGTGTTGGTATTTACTGTAGATATAAATAATTAAAAAATAAAATCATTTCAGGAGATTAGACAATACACAACTGGCTAGAAAAATACATAACATTTCCTTTCAAAAAGAATATTAACATTAGTGGTTTCAGTTCCCACTGACAAAATAATATGGTCCCGCCAACCATTTATGCATCGAAAACATCTCGCCCACAAAGAAGATGAAAGTCATAGATTGTAGAATATCGAATATGTTGATTCTAATCTTCATCCTGCTATAATCTTTCAGCCAGCCAGGCGGATGTGACACAAAGAGTAATAAACCAACGAAATACAAAGGTCCTTTGCCAATCTCTAAAAATAGGTCATTTATCTGCAAAATCTGGTAATCCAGCCCCACCACGCAGCACACCCAGATCAAGAAACAACGAGAGATTGTCAGCAAACAGTAACGCAACCTCAGTGAAAAACAAATGTGACCTCTCCCCGGTGCCGCGAAGCCCGTATGATCCACTAATACTTTATTAAGGTTGAATTCTAATTATGCTAGACTGGTTCGCTGAGCACTATGTTGTAGACTTTGTGGTAGAACAATGGTAATATGGTTTTTATTTTCTTTAGTTAGCGGGTACTACACCATTACATTGTAGCCAAACCTAATCATCGGCCACTAGCCCCCCTCCCATGTCTTCATATTTCTGTAAGAGATGATATCTTAGTGTTGGTATTTACTGTAGATATAAATAATTAAAAAATAAAATCATTTCATGAGATTAGACAATACACAACTGGCTAGAAAAATACATAACATTTCCTTTCAAAAAGAATATTAACATTAGTGGTTTCAGTTCCCACTGACAAAATAATATGGTCCCGCCAACCATTTATGCATCGAAAACATCTCGCCCACAAAGAAGATGCAAGTCATAGATTGTAGAATATCGAATATGTTGATTCTAATCTTCATCCTGCTATAATCTTTCAGCCAGCCAGGCGGATGTGACACAAAAAGTAATAAACCAACGAAATACAAAGGTCCTTTGCCAATCTCTAAAAATAGGTCATTTATCTGCAAAATCTGGTAATCCAGCCCCACCACGCAGCACACCCAAATCAAGAAACAACGAGAGATTGTCAGCAAACAGTAACGCAACCTCAGTGAAAAACAAATGTGACCTCTCCCCGGTGCCGCGAAGCCCGTGTGATCCACTAATACTTTATTAAGGTTGAATTCTAATTATGCTAGACTGGTTCGCTGAGCACTATGTTGTAGACTTTGTGGTAGAACAATGGTAATATGGTTTTTATTTTCTTTAGTTTGCGGGTACTACACCATTACATTGTAGCCAAACCTAATCATCGGCCACTAGCCCCCCTCCCATGTCTTCATATTTCTGTAAGAGATGATATCTTAGTGTTGGTATTTACTGTAGATATAAATAATTAAGAAATAAAATCATTTCATGAGATTAGACA
Source organism: Triticum aestivum (assembly GCF_018294505.1). NCBI lineage: Eukaryota > Viridiplantae > Streptophyta > Magnoliopsida > Poales > Poaceae > Triticum > Triticum aestivum. Next base: position 10,303,456 of record NC_057795.1, on the reverse strand, counting down.
ATACACAACTGACTAGAAAAATACATAACATTTCCTTTCAAAAAGAATATTAACATTAGTGGTTTCAGTTCCCACTGACAAAATAATATGGTCCCGCCAACCATTTATGCATCGAAAACATCTCGCCCACAAAGAAGATGCAAGTCATAGATTGTAGAATATCGAATATGTTGATTCTAATCTTCATCCTGCTATAATCTTTTAGCCAGCCAGGCGGATGTGACACAAAGAGTAATAAACCAACGAAATACAAAGGTCCTTTGCCAATCTCTAAAAATAGGTCATTTATCTGCAAAATCTGGTAATCCAGCCCCACCACGCAGCACACCCAGATCAAGAAACAACGAGAGATTGTCAGCAAACAGTAACGCAACCTCAGTGGAAAACAAATGTGACCTCTCCCCGGTGCCGTGAAGCCCGTGTGATCCACTAATACTTTATTAAGGTTGAATTCTAATTATGCTAGACTGGTTCGCTGAGCACTATGTTGTAGACTTTGTGGTAGAACAATGGTAATATGGTTTTTATTTTCTTTAGTTAGCGGGTACTACACCATTACATTGTAGCCAAACCTAATCATCGGCCACTAGCCCCCCTCCCATGTCTTCATATTTCTCTAAGAGATGATATCTTAGTGTTGGTATTTACTGTAGATATAAATAATTAAAAAATAAAATCATTTCATGAGATTAGACAATACACAACTGGCTAGAAAAATACATAACATTTCCTTTCAAAAAGAATATTAACATTAGTGGTTTCAGTTCCCACTGACAAAATAATATGGTCCCGCCAACCATTTATGCATCGAAAACATCTCGCCCACAAAGAAGATGAAAGTCATAGATTGTAGAATATCGAATATGTTGATTCTAATCTTCATCCTGCTATAATCTTTCAGCCAGCCAGGCGGATGTGACACAAAGAGTAATAAACCAACGAAATACAAAGGTCCTTTGCCAATCTCTAAAAATAGGTCATTTATCTGCAAAATCTGGTAATCCAGCCCCACCACGCAGCACACCCAGATCAAGAAACAACGAGAGATTGTCAGCAAACAGTAACGCAACCTCAGTGAAAAACAAATGTGACCTCTCCCCGGTGCCGCGAAGCCTGTATGATCCACTAATACTTTATTAAGGTTGAATTCTAATTATGCTAGACTGGTTCGCTGAGCACTATGTTGTAGACTTTGTGGTAGAACAATGGTAATATGGTTTTTATTTTCTTTAGTTAGCGGGTACTACACCATTACATTGTAGCCAAACCTAATCATCGGCCACTAGCCCCCCTCCCATGTCTTCATATTTCTGTAAGAGATGATATCTTAGTGTTGGTATTTACTGTAGATATAAATAATTAAAAAATAAAATCATTTCATGAGATTAGACAATACACAACTGGCTAGAAAAATACATAACATTTCCTTTCAAAAAGAATATTAACATTAGTGGTTTCAGTTCCCACTGACAAAATAATATGGTCCCGCCAACCATTTATGCATCGAAAACATCTCGCCCACAAAGAAGATGCAAGTCATAGATTGTAGAATATCGAATATGTTGATTCTAATCTTCATCCTGCTATAATCTTTCAGCCAGCCAGGCGGATGTGACACAAAAAGTAATAAACCAACGAAATACAAAGGTCCTTTGCCAATCTCTAAAAATAGGTCATTTATCTGCAAAATCTGGTAATCCAGCCCCACCACGCAGCACACCCAAATCAAGAAACAACGAGAGATTGTCAGCAAACAGTAACGCAACCTCAGTGAAAAACAAATGTGACCTCTCCCCGGTGCCGCGAAGCCCGTGTGATCCACTAATACTTTATTAAGGTTGAATTCTAATTATGCTAGACTGGTTCGCTGAGCACTATGTTGTAGACTTTGTGGTAGAACAATGGTAATATGGTTTTTATTTTCTTTAGTTTGCGGGTACTACACCATTACATTGTAGCCAAACCTAATCATCGGCCACTAGCCCCCCTCCCATGTCTTCATATTTCTGTAAGAGATGATATCTTAGTGTTGGTATTTACTGTAGATATAAATAATTAAGAAATAAAATCATTTCATGAGATTAGACAATACACAACTGACTAGAAAAATACATAACATTTCCTTTCAAAAAGAATATTAACATTAGTGGTTTCAGTTCCCACTGACAAAATAATATGGTCCCGCCAACCATTTATGCATCGAAAACATCTCGCCCACAAAGAAGATGCAAGTCATAGATTGTAGAATATCGAATATGTTGATTCTAATCTTCATCCTGCTATAATCTTTTAGCCAGCCAGGCGGATGTGACACAAAGAGTAATAAACCAACGAAATACAAAGGTCCTTTGCCAATCTCTAAAAATAGGTCATTTATCTGCAAAATCTGGTAATCCAGCCCCACCACGCAGCACACCCAGATCAAGAAACAACGAGAGATTGTCAGCAAACAGTAACGCAACCTCAGTGAAAAACAAATGTGACCTCTCCCCGGTGCCGCGAAGCCCGTGTGATCCACTAATACTTTATTAAGGTTGAATTCTAATTATGCTAGACTGGTTCGCTGAGCACTATGTTGTAGACTTTGTGGTAGAACAATGGTAATATGGTTTTTATTTTCTTTAGTTAGCGGGTACTACACCATTACATTGTAGCCAAACCTAATCATCGGCCACTAGCCCCCTCCCATGTCTTCATATTTCTCTAAGAGATGATATCTTAGTGTTGGTATTTACTGTAGATATAAATAATTAAAAATAAAATCATTTCATGAGATTAGACAATACACAACTGACTAGAAAAATACATAACATTTCCTTTCAAAAAGAATATTAACATTAGTGGTTTCAGTTCCCACTGACAAAATAATATGGTCCCGCCAACCATTTATGCATCGAAAACATCTCGCCCACAAAGAAGATGCAAGTCATAGATTGTAGAATATCGAATATGTTGATTCTAATCTTCATCCTGCTATAATCTTTCAGCCAGCCAGGCGGATGTGACACAAAGAGTAATAAACCAACGAAATACAAAGGTCCTTTGCCAATCTCTAAAAATAGGTCATTTATCTGCAAAATCTGGTAATCCAGCCCCACCACGCAGCACACCCAGATCAAGAAACAACGAGAGATTGTCAGCAAACAGTAACGCAACCTCAGTGAAAAACAAATGTGACCTCTCCCCGGTGCCGCGAAGCCCGTGTGATCCACTAATACTTTATTAAGGTTGAATTCTAATTATGCTAGACTGGTTCGCTGAGCACTATGTTGTAGACTTTGTGGTAGAACAATGGTAATATGGTTTTTATTTTCTTTAGTTAGCGGGTAGTACACCATTACATTGTAGCCAAACCTAATCATCGGCCACTAGCCCCCTCCCATGTCTTCATATTTCTCTAAGAGATGATATCTTAGTGTTGGTATTTACTGTAGATATAAATAATTAAAAATAAAATCATTTCATGAGATTAGACAATACACAACTGACTAGAAAAATACATAACATTTCCTTTCAAAAAGAATATTAACATTAGTGGTTTCAGTTCCCACTGAGAAAATAATATGGTCCCGCCAACCATTTATGCATCGAAAACATCTCGCCCACAAAGAAGATGCAAGTCATAGATTGTAGAATATCGAATATGTTGATTCTAATCTTCATCCTGCTATAATCTTTCAGCCAGCCAGGCGGATGTGACACAAAGAGTAATAAACCAACGAAATACAAAGGTCCTTTGCCAATCTCTAAAAATAGGTCATTTATCTGCAAAATCTGGTAATCCAGCCCCACCACGCAGCACACCCAGATCAAGAAACAACGAGAGATTGTCAGCAAACAGTAACGCAACCTCAGTAAAAAACAAATGTGACCTCTCCCCGGTGCCGCGAAGCCCGTGTGATCCACTAATACTTTATTAAGGTTGAATTCTAATTATGCTAGACTGGTTCGTTGAGCACTATGTTGTAGACTTTGTGGTAGAACAATGGTAATATGGTTTTTATTTTCTTTAGTTAGCGGGTACTACACCATTACATTGTAGCCAAACCTAATCATCGGCCACTAGCCCCCCTCCCATGTCTTCATATTTCTGTAAGAGATGATATCTTAGTGTTGGTATTTACTGTAGATATAAATAATTAAGAAATAAAATCATTTCATGAGATTAGACAATACACAACTGACTAGAAAAATACATAACATTTCCTTTCAAAAAGAATATTAACATTAGTGGTTTCAGTTCCCACTGACAAAATAATATGGTCCCGCCAACCATTTATGCATCGAAAACATCTCGCCCACAAAGAAGATGCAAGTCATAGATTGTAGAATATCGAATATGTTGATTCTAATCTTCATCCTGCTATAATCTTTCAGCCAGCCAGGCGGATGTGACACAAAGAGTAATAAACCAACGAAATACAAAGGTCCTTTGCCAATCTCTAAAAATAGGTCATTTATCTGCAAAATCTGGTAATCCAGCCCCACCACGCAGCACACCCAGATCAAGAAACAACGAGAGATTGTCAGCAAACAGTAACGCAACCTCAGTAAAAAACAAATGTGACCTCTCCCCGGTGCCGCGAAGCCCGTGTGATCCACTAATACTTTATTAAGGTTGAATTCTAATTATGCTAGACTGGTTCGCTGAGCACTATGTTGTAGACTTTGTGGTAGAACAATGGTAATATGGTTTTTATTTTCTTTAGTTAGCGGGTACTACACCATTACATTGTAGCCAAACCTAATCATCGGCCACTAGCCCCCCTCCCATGTCTTCATATTTCTGTAAGAGATGATATCTTAGTGTTGGAATTTACTGTAGATATAAATAATTAAGAAATAAAATCATTTCATGAGATTAGACAATACACAACTGACTAGAAAAATACATAACATTTCCTTTCAAAAAGAATATTAACATTAGTGGTTTCAGTTCCCACTGACAAAATAATATGGTCCCGCCAACCATTTATGCATCGAAAACATCTCGCCCACAAAGAAGATGCAAGTCATAGATTGTAGAATATCGAATATGCTGATTCTAATCTTCATCCTGCTATAATCTTTCAGCCAGCCAGGCGGATGTGACACAAAGAGTAATAAACCAACGAAATACAAAGGTCCTTTGCCAATCTCTAAAAATAGGTCATTTATCTGCAAAATCTGGTAATCCAGCCCCACCACGCAGCACACCCAGATCAAGAAACAACGAGAGATTGTCAGCAAACAGTAACGCAACCTCAGTGAAAAACAAATGTGACCTCTCCCCGGTGCCGTGAAGCCCGTGTGATCCACTAATACTTTATTAAGGTTGAATTCTAATTATGCTAGACTGGTTCGCTGAGCACTATGTTGTAGACTTTGTGGTAGAACAATGGTAATATGGTTTTTATTTTCTTTAGTTAGCGGGTACTACACCATTACATTGTAGCCAAACCTAATCATCGGCCACTAGCCCCCCTCCCATGTCTTCATATTTCTCTAAGAGATGATATCTTAGTGTTGGTATTTACTGTAGATATAAATAATTAAAAAATAAAATCATTTCATGAGATTAGACAATACACAACTGGCTAGAAAAATACATAACATTTCCTTTCAAAAAGAATATTAACATTAGTGGCTTCAGTTCCCACTGACAAAATAATATGGTCCCGCCAACCATTTATGCATCGAAAACATCTCGCCCACAAAGAAGATGAAAGTCATAGATTGTAGAATATCGAATATGTTGATTCTAATCTTCATCCTGCTATAATCTTTCAGCCAGCCAGGCGGATGTGACACAAAGAGTAATAAACCAACGAAATACAAAGGTCCTTTGCCAATCTCTAAAAATAGGTCATTTATCTGCAAAATCTGGTAATCCAGCCCCACCACGCAGCACACCCAGATCAAGAAACAACGAGAGATTGTCAGCAAACAGTAACGCAACCTCAGTGAAAAACAAATGTGACCTCTCCCCGGTGCCGCGAAGCCCGTGTGATCCACTAATACTTTATTAAGGTTGAATTCTAATTATGCTAGACTGGTTCGCTGAGCACTATGTTGTAGACTTTGTGGTAGAACAATGGTAATATGGTTTTTATTTTCTTTAGTTAGCGGGTACTACACCATTACATTGTAGCCAAACCTAATCATCGGCCACTAGCCCCCCTCCCATGTCTTCATATTTCTCTAAGAGATGATATCTTAGTGTTGGTATTTACTGTAGATATAAGTAATTAAAAAATAAAATCATTTCATGAGATTAGACAATACACAACTGGCTAGAAAAATACATAACATTTCCTTTCAAAAAGAATATTAACATTAGTGGTTTCAGTTCCCACTGACAAAATAATATGGTCCTGCCAACCATTTATGCATCGAAAACATCTCGCCCACAAAGAAGATGAAAGTCATAGATTGTAGAATATCGAATATGTTGAGTCTAATCTTCATCCTGCTATAATCTTTCAGCCAGCCAGGCGGATGTGACACAAAGAGTAATAAACCAACGAAATACAAAGGTCCTTTGCCAATCTCTAAAAATAGGTCATTTATCTGCAAAATCTGGTAATCCAGCCCCACCACGCAGCACACCCAGATCAAGAAACAACGAGAGATTGTCAGCAAACAGTAACGCAACCTCAGTGAAAAACAAATGTGACCTCTCCCCGGTGCCGCGAAGCCCGTGTGATCCACTAATACTTTATTAAGGTTGAATTCTAATTATGCTAGACTGGTTCGCTGAGCACTGTGTTGTAGACTTTGTGGTAGAACAATGGTAATATGGTTTTTATTTTCTTTAGTTAGCGGGTACTACACCATTACATTGTAGCCAAACCTAATCATCGGCCACTAGCCCCCCTCCCATGTCTTCATATTTCTGTAAGAGATGATATCTTAGTGTTGGTATTTACTGTAGATATAAATAATTAAAAAATTAAATCATTTCATGAGATTAGACAATACACAACTGGCTAGAAAAATACATAACATTTCCTTTCAAAAAGAATATTAACATTAGTGGTTTCAGTTCCCACTGACAAAATAATATGGTCCCGCCAACCATTTATGCATCGAAAACATCTCGCCCACAAAGAAGATGCAAGTCATAGATTGTAGAATATCGAATATGTTGATTCTAATCTTCATCCTGCTATAATCTTTCAGCCAGCCAGGCGGATGTGACACAAAGAGTAATAAACCAACAAAATACAAAGGTCCTTTGCCAATCTCTAAAAATAGGTCATTTATCTGCAAAATCTGGTAATCCAGCCCCACCACGCAGCACACCCAGATCAAGAAACAACGAGAGATTGTCGGCAAACAGTAACGCAACCTCAGTGAAAAGCAAATGTGACCTCTCCCCGGTGCCGTGAAGCCCGTGTGATCCACTAATACTTTATTAAGGTTGAATTCTAATTATGCTAGACTGGTTCGCTGAGCACTATGTTGTAGACTTTGTGGTAGAACAATGGTAATATGGTTTTTATTTTCTTTAGTTAGCGGGTACTACACCATTACATTGTAGCCAAACCTAATAATCGGCCACTAGCCCCCCTCCCATGTCTTCATATTTCTCTAAGAGATGATACCTTAGTGTTTTATTTACTATAGATATAAGTAATTAAAAAAATAAAATCATTTCATGAGATTAGACAATACACAACTGGCTAGAAAAATACATAACATTTCCTTTCAAAAAGAATATTAACATTAGTGGTTTCAGTTCCCACTGACAAAATAATATGGTCCCGCCAACCATTTATGCATCGAAAACATCTCGCCCACAAAGAAGATGAAAGTCATAGATTGTAGAATATCGAATATGTTGATTCTAATCTTCATCCTGCTATAATCTTTCAGCCAGCCAGGCGGATGTGACACAAAGAGTAATAAACCAACGAAATACAAAGGTCCTTTGCCAATCTCTAAAAATAGGTCATTTATCTGCAAAATCTGGTAATCCAGCCCCACCACGCAGCACACCCAGATCAAGAAACAACGAGAGATTGTCAGCAAACAGTAACGCAACCTCAGTGAAAAACAAATGTGACCTCTCCCCGGTGCCGCGAAGCCTGTGTGATCCACTAATACTTTATTAAGGTTGAATTCTAATTATGCTAGACTGGTTTGCTGAGCACTGTGTTGTAGACTTTGTGGTAGAACAATGGTAATATGGTTTTTATTTTCTTTAGTTAGCGGGTACTACACCATTACATTGTAGCCAAACCTAATCATCGGCCACTAGCCCCCCTCCCATGTCTTCATATTTCTGTAAGAGATGATATCTTAGTGTTGGTATTTACTGTAGATATAAATAATTAAAAATAAAATCATTTCATGAGATTAGAAAATACACAACTGACTAGAAAAATACATAACATTTCCTTTCAAAAAGAATATTAACATTAGTGGTTTCAGTTCCCACTGACAAAATAATATGGTCCCGCCAACCATTTATGCATCGAAAACATCTCGCCCACAAAGAAGATGCAAGTCATAGATTGTAGAATATCGAATATGTTGATTCTAATCTTCATCCTGCTATAATCTTTCAGCCAGCCAGGCGGATGTGACACAAAGAGTAATAAACCAACGAAATACAAAGTTCCTTTGCCAATCTCTAAAAATAGCTCATTTATCTGCAAAATCTGGTAATCCAGCCCCACCACGCAGCACACCCAGATCAAGAAACAACGAGAGACTGTCAGCAAACAGTAACGCAACCTCAGTGAAAAACAAATGTGACCTCTCCCTGGTGCCGCGAAGCCCGTGTGATCCACTAATACTTTATTAAGGTTGAATTCTAATTATGCTAGACTGGTTCGCTGAGCACTATGTTGTAGACTTTGTGGTAGAACAATGGTAATATGGTTTTTATTTTCTTTAGTTAGCGGGTACTACACCATTACATTGTAGCCAAACCTAATCATCGGCCACTAGCCCCCCCCC